>NW_026260872.1:0-93977 GCF_024613125.1 Pisolithus orientalis | reverse complement strand
ACTCAAGCTCCACCACGGCGTTGGCCAATATCTCCTCCTGCATCTTCTCGTCCCTGAGATCGGATGTAATCCTTGCAATGATAGTTTTTGCAAGCTCAACCTGCTCGCTCTCCTTCAGCCGTTGCTCGTAGCGCACCCAGCTGTCTGGGACGGTCTTGAGCTCGGATGCCAGTGCAACCTTTTGATGCTGGATAAACGCTTCTGCCTCCAACCAGGCAGTTTCCTATATACATCATATCACGTTAGATCTAAAATACTAAAAGACCACGCCCCGACCTTCGAAACGGGAAAGAGCCCCTGCGTCAGCGACATGACGTCCTTTATCTGTTTGACAGAGCGGATGCGGTCTTTTACAGCCTTGAGTATGCTCGGCACGTGAGTTTTCCAAAGCGGTCTTGACACGTTCGATAGCGACACGATGTCCCTCATCTGTTTAACAGAGTTGATGCGGTCTTTTACAGCCCGAGTATGTTTGGCACGCGAGTTTTCCAAGGTGGTCTTGACATGCTCGATAGCAACACGATGTCCCCTGTTTAACAGAGTTGATGCGGTCTTTTACAGCCCGAGTATGTTCAGCACGCGAGTTTTCCAAGGCGGTCTTGACACGTTCAATGTGGCCATTGACCTAGTCACAGTCGGGCCCACTGATAAGCTAGGCACATGATTATGAGTGTATGTAACAGCGTATTAACAGAACCACATACCTTAGCAATGTAAGCAGGGAGGACGAATGTCCCTGCTGCGACCACAGTTTCCTCATTCACAACATAGACTTCTTGAGAGATGGCCATAGCAGGAACACCAGTACCGAGGATTGCAGTGCCAGCCTCGATGATGAGGTTTGGTGAGGACGGGAGGGGATTTACGATTTATGAAGCACGCTCAGAAGGAGGGGGATTTGATGTGCTGTAGCAAGTAGGCCAGTACCGAGGATTGCAGTGCCAGTCTCGGTGATGAGGTTTGGCGAGGACGGGAGGGGATTTGATGTGCCATAGCAGGAAGGCCAGTACCGAGGAGATTTTGGGAGGACGAGAAGGAATTTATGGTTTCTGAAGCACACTCAGAAGGAAGGGAATTTGATGTGCTCGTGACACCGCTGGAGGTGAGATCATCAGCTAACATGGCTTGGTTCAATAGTTGGACTGAGGAAACGTACGCATTGATCATGTGGGCAACGGTGGGCACTGTGCGTTAACGCGGCTTCAAGGCGAACTGTGAGTACACAAACCGTTAGCGGATGTAGATGAATCAACCAAATGCCTTGTGTATTCAGTGCAATCCTGGGCGCCAATGCGATACTTTGTGGACAAAACTAGAAATATCTAGCTATAGCTGCACCATATTTACACTAGTCCTCAGAATTCATTGCACTTCGTAGTACATGTATTGCAAATAACTACCTTAGACTTGTGACATCACAACTCCCACCTTGCCGCGTCCAATCAGTTTATGACCGGTAACTGAATATCCTGTCGCGATGGTCAGACAGAAGGCATCTGGGACCAAGCATGCCATGTCGTCCCCAGACAAGCCCAAAAAGAGGGCAAGGGTATCCACCGCGAAAGAACTACCTAGCTTGCATACTGCCCACCGAATTAAAGAAGCTGGCAAAGAAACTCACCTTCGGGCAGCCAAGACGAGAGCGGCATACTCGGGACATGTCCACCGAGTGCGCTCGTGGCTGCAGAGCCATTTTCCAGAGGAGGGGACACCACCGACTCCAAATCACACCGGAGAGGACTCTGAAATCTACAGTGATCCAAATTTTAAGAACGCGTTTGAGCGCGTGCCAAATAGGTGCTCAGATAAAGCATTAGCCCTTTACCTTTCATGGAGAGGGTTCCAAGAAAATAGCAGCCAAAGCACCATTGACGGTGTTCGAGCGGGATTCAAGATGTTGTGGGACGAAGCATGCGTGGCATGATTGCTCAGTTTTCCTTGATGCTCATAGACTAATACCTTCGGTGTAGTGATGGTGCGACGTTCCGCGGGAAGTGGCATCACAATGATGCCCATCACCGATGGGAAGGCAACCCAGTCCTGTCGGCAGAAGTTGACGACGTCATGGCATCTATCAGACACAAGGTTAGTTCCGAAGGAGCTGAACGGAAGCACTCGGGTGCCATGAAGAAGGAATACATGGATAAGATACTTGCCTGGTCAGAATCATTTTGTCCACTTGACGCCCCACTCCAATACATTCGTCTTGCGACGATAGGCTACAAAGCGCTGCCATCGGGCGAGTCCTTGAATGGGAAAGTGAAGCTAACGGTCACACGGCACCTCGAACACCTTGCCTTTAGCGCTGTCGCATTTACGCTTTGGACGAGGTAAGTCCTGGCAGGTGGTTTGACCAACAACGTTTTCGATCATGGCTTATGACAGGAACTACGAGCTCCTGAAACTAAAGCGTGGGGATGTCAAGCTTGACAAGACTGTCATAGATGGCGTGTTCATGAAATACCTTCGAGGCGAGGAACTCTCCCTCACCATTAGCGAGCGCAATGCTTACTTCGAGATCCACCTAAAAAACTGTAAGGGATGGCAGAGAAAGTTAGATAAGGGGATGAGGGAAGCTGACCTACGAAGTTTGTCTTTATATCCATCTGTGCATATCCCATTTTATCTGATCTCCTTTCGTTGGTACTTACCAGGCAATCGCTACAAGATTTATCCACGCCTGGATATGGGCAAGGCGTGTGACACCCTCCTGCGCCTCGTGTCCTGGATGAAATGGGTCGAACTTGTCCATCTCGGCCGGCCGATGACTGAAGAGGATTTCCTTTTCCCCGCGATTGGCACAAATGGCGTGCTGCAACCGGGTGAGCCGCTTTCCCATGACACAATCCAAAAATGGATCGACGAGGCAGTGGTGGGGTCCGGAATTCCCGGAACGTTCACAACGCATTGCTACCGTCATGGTGGAGTGCAATACCGCTTCATGTTTGCGCCAGTGGGGCAGCGATGGACCCTTGCGCGGGTCCGGTGGTGGGGGGGATGGGCTGAAGGTGAGCATGTGAGTACTTCGTCCTCCTTCCTATCTGGGTGTGTAGTAAAGTCAACCGACTCCTTACCTTTCGCTCCACACGACTATGCAGCGCGACACACTGATGCGCTACCTCCTCGACGAGTTGAATTGCTACAAAAACGACCACAGCGACGCGCTGCAACCAGTCCCGCGCGAAGGTGATCGTTCACTCGCAGGCGAAGCTGCGCTCATCCGGCCAGCATCCACCAAGGCACTCAACATGGCACATGCATCGATAACAGCCGACATGGCAGCGCTACACACGACTGTGAAGGAAGTGAAGGAAACCTCGTGCTCACTTTCAGTAGATGTAAGGGAGATCTGCCAACAGCTCAGCGACATGAGCAACCTGGTCATAAAGGCCCTAACCTTGGCCTCTGCATATTCAGCCCCTTCTGGACCTGTGCTGCGCCAGGGCACTACCGGCAGTAACACTCGAGCGATGCCAATAACAGGTGAGCCTCGTTGATTCTGTGACTTCTACCACACCAACTGACCAGCCGCATGAATCAGCCTACCAACATTCACCTGCGCAGACCACAACGTCGTCGCCCCCAGTGATCCAGTCCACTTCCATGCCAACAGCGGGTGAGTCTCATTCATTCTATGACTTCCATCGCACCAACCGACCAGCCGCATGGGTCAGCCCACCGGCGTTCACTTGCGCAGACCACGGCTTTGTTGCCCCCAGCGATCCAGTCCGCTTCCATGCCAGCAGCCCAGCCATACCTACCTACGCTCAATTTACAACCGACTCAAACGCAGTTCAGGATGCCGCAAGTTGTCCAACCGTCAGATCTTTCGCCCTCAACGTCCCTCCCTTCGCAGATCGGACCCCAGAGGACCAAGGCCCGTGCCTCTACCTCCCTTCTGGGAGTTGTCATCCCGGACGTGCCCGTTTTGCGTCCCGATGGGACACGGACCGCAAAGTCGGACTCTTGGAGGGACATAGTACGCCACTGGACGGAGGGGGAGCCACGGCTTGACCTGCACATTCCGCTCAAGGACTGGCCTTATCACTACTACAATGGGAAGAGCGGCCGTCAATTCAATACGAAGTACTCTCAGCGACGCGTCATTGCGACGGAATTCCTTGACGAGTAAGTCAGCTTGTCACACTTCTACCACTCGCCCAAGTCCCTCTGACACGGTCCCCAGATTCCAGGGAGACGAGGAAACCTTCCTCAAGGTCTATGGAAGTGCCGTCGGTCAAGGACACACGAAACTCCTCAAAGCGATCTTGGCCGCCCACAAACGGTATTGTGGAGCTGGGGAGCGCCATCGTCGCCTCACAAGTGAAGAAGTCTGCAACGATTCTTCTTCGGGCGTCAGCGAGCAGCACTGATGCATATCACACCAAGGTCGTCGTTCCACCATTGCCATCCTGTTCTTTTTTTCTTCTTTTGTTTTCTTTCTCTTAATACATCTATCACTCACTTGTCGATACTATCACCCCAGCATCACCCGAGCTCGTGATGTACTACATCACTAGTCGCATACTCGTACATGTGCAGTAGCCTATGACTTGTCATACGTACGCAACGCACAACACAAACATCGTTAATCGCAAGCATCATTCGTCCACCCATCATATCCTGAGCGTGCGCGTGCGCACGCAATACCATTATGTGTTTGTTCTACCTAACTCACACGTCCGTTCGAGAGTAGTCCTACACCGCCGTACATAACTGCTTTCGATCCCGCGGAAGCTTCGGGAGTCCTCGATCGCGAGATGTGATCACTGTGACACTGACATAAGCTGAACCTAAACGAGGGGCAGGGCGCCCAAACAACGGCACACGACGGCATGCCGAGCCTACCGGCAGTGGCGCCGAGGTGGCTGAGGCCCGTGACGTCACGGATTCCCGGCCTCTGCGGTCACGTGCGTGCGCCCGCCGCAAATTGGCAGGTGCCCTTCACCGCCACTGCCAATTTCTCGAACTAAGTATGGGCGACGTGGATTATATAAGATTCACGTGATCGCTACGAAGGCCATGTTCACTCTACACAAGATCACAAGCTCACTAGTTGCTAGTGAACAGCCATGTGTTCCGTTGTAAATGATCGTTTTCGTAGAATTTACTCTATATCTGTCCTTTGTCTACAACATTATCAGTATCTACACTGAATATCTCTGCACGTTGAAACTCGTGATGTTGGATCATCCCGCGAGGAACGTCACTCGATTTCAGCGCAGGAACCGCTCCACGACTCTAGTGAGTTGCCGATGATAGGCTTCAACCCACATGGGCTTGAATGGAACAACCCGGAATGGATCAACATGCGATGACGCTCGAGCGGAGCTGATCGAGATCCGACATGCAATGCCTGGTCATGGGACTCTGATAGATACTAGCTGGAATGGGAACATTGCGAGCCTCTCTTGATATGGCTTTAATTATCATCACTGCAGGTCAGATTGTGGACATGTGCCCACATGGTGCGACCCATCTCCACGTGTTACCCACGCGCCCAAAACAAGTGCGTCGATAACACGCCCATTCTTGTATACTTAAAGTACTTCATACCCAGAACCGAGTGTATGGTTAGTTTTACATCCCCCCGCCTCTACACGGTAGTTCTCCACCTTCACCCATGTCCGACCCGGTTGTAGAAGCTGAAAAAGTCGGCGGTGGAACGCCTACCGGCGAATACGAGGGCTCACAGCAGGTTGAGATTCTTGAACGGCCCTCAGGATGGAAGGGATTCACCTCTCATCCGACCGTCCAAGTCGCACTATTGGGTTTCGTCTGTTTCATGTGCCCCGGCATGTACAACGCCCTCTCCGGTCTTGGTGGTGGTGGTCAAGTCAACCCAACGGCCCAGGCCAATGCTAGTTCCGCTCTCTATGCTACATTCGCCTTCTTCGGCTTCTTCTCAGGGTAGGTTTTGGTGCCTTCTAAACCTTCGACATATTTCGACTGACCCTTGGTTCAAGGACGATCAGTAATGTCCTTGGAGCTCGCGCTACTCTCATGCTGGGAACTTTGGGATATCCTCTCTATATATCCTCCTTTTTGTGTGTCTGAACTTCTTCGTTCATAGTACCCATGGTTACGCTATCTTGACCTTCGCAGAGTTGTCAACGTTCATCCCAATGCGACGGCATATGTTATCGCGTCGGGAGCCGTCCTTGGTGTCTGTGCAGCCATGCTATGGACTGCACAGGGTTCACTTATGATGGCATATCCCACCGAGGCACAGAAGGGTTTGTACATCGGTATCTTTTGGGCGATCTTCAACTTGGGTGGCGTAGTGGGCTCTGCCGTCGCTTTTGCTGAGAATTTCCACTCTACGGCAAACGGCGGTGCGTGTCATGACGTATAGAACATAGCGCATAATATCTGACTGGCGTGACGGCGAGCAGTGAGCAATGGTACTTACGTGAGTCACGTTGAAGTCAATACGTTGGCAAGCACTAACGAAGCTCCTCACAGATTGGTTTCTTGGTTTTGACTATTACTGGATTCTTTCTTCCGCTTCTTATGACCAATCCCGAGATGATGACCCGGACTGATGGCACGAGGGTCGTCCTCGTTCGTCATCCATCCTGGAAGGCGGAGTTCCTCAACCTGTTTATTGCGCTCAGAACTGACCCTTGGATTGTACTGCTCTTCCCAATGTTCTTCGCCAGCAACTACTTCTATACGTGGCGTCAGTATCCATGGTCTGGAGTATGCATTTCGCTGACAGCGCATTTTGCAGAGTTCAATGACTACAACGGTGCTATCTTCACCATTCGTGCGCGAAGTCTGAACAACTTCGTCTATTGGTCTGCTCAAATCTTTGGTTCGGTTTTCATTGGGTACTGCATTCTTGACAAGAAGCGCCTCCGGCGCAGAACTCGTGCATTCCTTGGATGGGTTATCGTCTTTCCCATGGTCTTCATTGTCCATGTATGGTCTTATTTCTACCAGAAGTGTGTTTTACTTTCCACCTTCTGTGAACAACGATTTTGAACGCCTTGCCATCTAGGACATACACTCGTGCATCCGAAGCTAATAATTCCAACAAAATCGACATATATGATAGCTCGTTCCCTGCACATATCTGGCTCATGATCTTTTATGGATTCTTGGATTCAATGTGGCAGACATACGCGTATTGGCTTATGGGTGCTATGTCAAACGACATGGCCAAGCTAGCCGTCTTCACCGGGTTCTGTGAGTTACTCTGATGTGTGCGAACGCCGTCCTCTGCATCAGCTCACCTTCAGGGATACCATCCTTAACATATGCAATTTGGTAGACAAGTGCCTCCAATCTTGCGGCGCAGCTGGCGTATGGCGTGCAGATGGCGTTGGGTTACCGTGAGTATTTCCATCCTACATGTCTTGGTCATGCAGGCTTTTTTCCACGTCATTGATGTTTCAACGAACAGTTATATGAACATATTTATCTCAACTTGGGGATTGAGCGCCGCAGGCATGCTGTTTGCCTTCCCGATGGTATACTTCCGCGTCAAAGATCATACCGAACTTGAGGACGAAACGCTGTAAGTGACCCCCAGAATCCTTATTCGCTTTTCGGTGACCTTTCCGCGGATTTTATCGTCCTTTTTCCTTCCCGCTCTCTTCCTGGTTACCCAATTTTACGACACACTTTCAGGATGCATGTATCTGGCACGGAGCAGGTAACAGCTGGCCCGAGTTTGGTGACCCCAACAGAACCTGAGACTTGAGGTGTTGCTTAGACTGTCCATTGCAAAGGGATTTTCTGGGACGGTACCCTGCATTTTCGTGAGGACTCTATGGACTTTCTTACTTGCTTGACCTGTAGGATAGAGATGCAGAACTTTCTGGGTAACTGGGGAAATGAGCGAATAGCCACTTGATTTTGGTCAGAATACCGGCAATCTATTTCCGTCCGGAGAGCTGCAGGGCCATAAAATTCGAAAGCAACCATGCGCTCAGTGTACACGAAGGTGCCAAAATACTGAAGTCGCACACGTAAACTGGCTGAAACCATTAGACAAAAACAAAAAAGAGAAGGGAGTTGCCCCGGAAACCACCGGCGACGCCGACTGTAACCAAAGCTCCGCGCCATAATGAACGTCTATCTTTAGCCCCTCACATTTACGCCGAGATATCCTTCGCCCTCGGCGCCGTCCCCTTCTCCTTCAGCTGTGTCTTCCACCTCGCCGGCCTCTGGGATAGGCGGTTTATCGCCTCTGCGTTCGTCTTCACGTTGCATCGCGTCCCTCAGGACGGCGACGTCCTGGTCGACCTTGGCTGCGACACGGTCGATACCAGCTGCTTCCGCGAGGGAGACGCGAGCACGGTGTTTGGCGAGGTGGGCGGATCGCCTTGGGGGTCGTTTTAGGCGGCGGCGGGTGACCATGACGGGGACGGAACAACGCTGGAGTGGCTGCAATCAGAAAGGCTAGACACCTAATATGTATCGATGCGCACCTGAATGAGGTAGTGCGAAGTCGAACCCAACAAAATACTGCAGTAGCATCAGTTCTCTGAACGAGGTCAAGGCAACCGTAAAATGTACCCTCTGAGTTGTCCCAACCCTCTTGACCCGACGATCAACATCGTTGGTTCGTTGTAATCCACGACATCAAGAAGCATGTGACGCGCGTTCTTGGCGTGCCAAGCTTGACAAGACACCGTCACATTCAATCGCGTTCGTTGCAGTAACGACGTGGCCTGTCGAACGAGGATGTAGGCGAGACCTTGGCGCTGCGTTCGAGTTAGATACGGAAAAAGAACGCACACAATCAACGACGTACTTCTTGCTGACTGCGCAATTTTGTGGCACGGTCTGTGGAGTTGGGAAGGATGGGATCGACTAGGAATACAACGGCATCGGCAAGGGTTTCTGACGACGATATCACAAGCGACCAAACCTTTGTTCTCGTTCTCCACTACTGTTACGATGAGCCTGTGGGTAATCAATATAGTACTGACAAGAGCGAAAGAGAGAGAAATACACACATCTCGTCGCCATCACGCAATACCGTTCCAATTCCCCACTCAACAGCATACCTGCTTTCTTCACTTAAATCGCTCGCTACCACGTACGTCTTCTTTCTCCTTTCAGAAGCGACTGGGTCTCCTTGGACGATGGTAATGGTACATCGATCACGCTGGAATAGAGGCCTGGATGTCGAGAGGGGTAGCAACTCATGTGGTCGAGATTTCTTCCTCTTTGGTGCCCCTCGCTTCCCGCGTGACGAGCTGAAACTCGTACGATTCAGGGTGGATGGGAAGTATGGCTCTGGAGGTATAATGACGTTTACACCCTCGCCATGAGGGTCGGGATCAAATGCAGCATCCGCATCCGCATCAATCTCGCTCATTAAAGAGGCGTTCTGCTCTGTGTTACGCTCTGTGAGGGTGTCGTAAATCCCGATCATATCGTCGCTCCAGTCGTCTTCTTCGTCTTCAGTTTCTTCACCAGCATATTCGGAACCTGAATCAGGGTCATCGGTGAAAGCGGTGCGGGGACGAACTGCGGGAGAGCGCTTTGAGATGAAGGATTCACAGTCAGACTCCTCGAGGGGGAGGGGGGTGGGAGAGGACTCGCGATCACGGGAGCGCCAACGACGAAGGGAGAACGGAGACTGGGAGCGTGCGCGATGAGAATCTTTGGACATCGTCGATGCACCGTCTTTTTCTTTCCCGTTGGAGGGGTAGACGAAAGATGATGATCGGGGCTTGCTCTTGTTCGAGCTACGTCCCCGGGATTCTTTGTCTTTGTCGTCGGTTGCTGAAGTACGTGAGAGAGACAACGCAGAGAGGCCACCTAGCATGGAATTGAATGCCATCTTTCCAAACGAGCCAGCCGGACGGGAAGACAGCTCTGGCTTCGCAGGGTTTGGCAGTGGGTTGGGAGAGGTGGAGAATTGGGATGCGTGGTCATCAGAATTCTGATCGGCCTGTACGCACGAAGGGAAATGAGGAGATGTTTGGAATGAAGAGAATAAAGAAAATGCAGCAGATGAGATTCCTCTGGGGGTGCTCGGTCTCGAGGACCCACGTGAAACTGGGCGAGGAGTGTTTACACTCGTGTCACAAACAGAGAATGTGTGTCTCCTCTCTGGAGGAGGGGAAGAGATACCACCGTCCTGATGAGAGGTAAAGGCGCCGGTGTCCTTTGGCTGTTGACCATACCATTGCAACCAGCTACTTCGGCGGCGACGTGGAATGGGTTCAGAGGCAGGTGACTCGATCATGGTGGTACGGGATATGCACCGGCGGAGAAGTCCGGTGTCGGAGAGACAACGGGCCACTGATAACAATGCAAAAACAGTATGGTGATGCTCACCTGAGGGTGCAGAGACTTGGGTTGGGTGGCTGGGTCAGTCGAGGCTGGTCCACCATAAACCTGGAAAACGCCAAGATAAGTTTCGTGAAAAAGCTCCAAGAACCCAATCAGAAAATGCACAGGTATTTGAGCGCTTAATGAGGTGACTGGGAGTAGATGGGTCCTTGGCAAACTGCCATTATGTACTTACTCCATTACCACCGCTCATATTAGTTGTGCCCGCAGGACCTATCTTAGATTGATATGACACTGGGATGTCTGTTCCTGTTGAACGATGAACCTTTGCAAGCGTCCGTCACCGGTCTTCCTGGCCTGCGGTGAGGGTGGTTATGAGCGGAGGTTTGCTTGGCCAATAGCTTGGCAGGATATCATCACTTCCAAATTGGGATATCACATCTTGTCATATTATGTAACACGTGATGTGACTATCACCGTACTACAGCAACCTAGTCGACATTGAGTCGACAGATTACAAAACACAAAACTCGCATGAATCCATTCCAATGTGGGTCGTTTCTCTACACCATACCTCTAATGTCTTACTCTCCTTGCCGAATTCAAAAAGTATTATACACGTAAGGTCCACTTGTTGTCACTCCCGAAACGAGCTGAGCCAAGTTAAATATTCAAATCACGCATTCTGCCCCAGTCATCAAGGTATTTATCCTTCACAGGTTTGCGCTTGCATCAGATTTGGATGATCCAAAAATTTCATCCAGGAATGCTTCTGAATTGGGTGGCCGACCTAGGAAATCCTAGCGGGAGAGTAAGGTCATCACATCATCTCCGTGACTGTCATCACGAAACTTGCCTCGAGCGACATCATTTCGTCTCGACTTCCACCCGGTAAGAGAATCTTGCTGCGATATAGTTGACCAAGCGCTGGGTCCAATGGGTCCCTTTGGAACACTGTTCTGTACATGTCTGCAGCAAACACCAACGAGTATGTGTATCTGTACACAGAAGTGTGGTTATGAGGTGTCTAGATGTGGTCAGCTACACGACTCACCCGTAGTATCCTGCGTCATACCCCCCAACGATGTGGCCAAACGAGCCCTGACCAGGTTGGGGTTCACTACTTTTAACGAGGGATATCCTCTCTCGCATCTCGGTCCAAAGATTGGTATAATCCGTTGGATCTGAATGGTACGCACATCTGGTCAGCATCTTGCTCAGTAATCGAAACAATGTACTTCAGACCTTTGTCAGTATGAACTTTGAGATCGAACTTCGCAAAGAAGAGTTGCCGAAGGTAGAATAGTCCCACATTCACATAGCGACTGTGTGCGTTGTCAGTACAAGCGGTCATAGAAAGGGTGCGTGTGTAGTGTGACAAACCTCTGGACGATCTTTTCGATGAGATCAGCTGAGAGCGGGACTTGCTTCTCATAATGGTTTGACATCTTCTCAAGGACTTTCGGCTCCCAACACCTGAGAATTGACATTAATCGACAATTGTGCATCTGGAAATGTATACTACGAACCAGTTCTCCAGCATTTGCGACGGGGCTTCCACAAAATCGCGTGCAACCGCCGTGCCATGGAAACGAGAGTACCGTGTTCGACTCAGGAGACCATGGAACACATGTCCCATCTCATGAAAGAACGTGGTCACGTCGTCGTGCCGCATGAGCGCGGGCCGTTCGGGTGTGGGCTTCGCAAGGTTAGCTACCATCGCCGTAAGGGGATAATGGCGGTTTTTAGATGGGAGGTTATAACCTGGGAGAAGGCCCCAGACTGCGGCATGAGAGTACTTGGCAGCTAAAGCCCGCGTGCATCAGTGATAGGTTCCTGTTGCGACTGCCTGGACATACCGCGAGGGAAGAGATCGAGGTAACAGTACCCGATAAAGCCTGAATCATCATTTGCGTCACTTTCCCAGACTGCAAATTGCTGGACCTCTGAAACCAGATCATAAGCAAGGGCTCCATGCACCTTGGACTACAGGTTAGACTTACCGGGATGCCAGACGTCTTTCTTCCCACCTGTTACCTCTATGAATCTGACTCCCAGCAGGTTTTGGTAAATGCTCAGGATGGTGGGAACAACGACCGAGACTGGGAAATACTCTTTCACAAGGGAATCATCAAGGCTTAGGGTCTTCTCGACGAATAGACGGTCATAGTACCTGTGCAGCGTGTTATGACCGGTGTACAAGTATCCAGTGAAACAAGGCTTTCCTGTAGTCCCAAATGTAGAACTCGCCATCAAAGGGCAAGCCGCGTTTCTCGTGTTCCTCTTTTTTCAGAGAAAGGAGAATTTCGCGTTCTTTGATGCCAACTGGTCGAAGCTTCGCCTCAAGATCGTCCACGAACTACATACAGGAGCGTGAGAGCCTTGCCAGGTAAGATCTAGCCACGGACGACACTCACTGCTTGCGCAGCATCACCTGTCTTCACCATTTTTACCTCTGTGACATAGTCCGCCCACGTCTTATAGCCCAATATAGAGGCAATGCGGCGACGAAGGTCGAGGGCACGCTCCAATAGGGGTACGTTTATTGCCAGCCTGGATTCGTGTGCATCATATGCTCTCTGGCGCGTAGTGGGGCTGACAGCGAATCTGAACTGTGTCGTTGGATCAGCGCATCGAATACTAAGATCAAAATCAGTAATGTAGACGTACGACAGGGAAAATATCAGGCGTTTTGAAAGTCACGTCATAAACTTCTTTGTCGCCTTCCGTACGCTTCGTGAATCCGGAAATGACATCTTCTGGGACCCCTTCGAGCTCATCGCGGGTAAAGGTGATGCGGCCCTGGTTAGTAAACTGATAAGAAACCAGTTAGAGGGTTCAGTTGGGCTCTTACGTCTTCTTCGTTAAAATTTCTCTTCAGAAGGTGACTCAGATCCGTATCAATGCAGGCTAAGAACGGTGGAACGTACCATGAATTCAACAACAACTTGCGATAACTCCTTTTGGAGAGCCATAAGCTGTGTCTTTTCCTCCTCCGGGAGTGCCAGCCCAGCGCGCTTCCCATCGAGAATCATCTTCTCGACCAGCCTTCGCTGTTCACCGGTAAGTCTCTCAAATGCACCGCTTTCACGCAAGTTCTTTTCGGCGGCAACTTTCGCTTGAAAGACGTCCAAACGCATGGAATCTTCGACACCGAAATCTCTCTGAAGCTGTTCCGCTTGAGTGGAAGCATCACGGAGCTCTTTGGATATGGCGACGTTTTGGTAGAATGTGAGAGGTTCGGCTACAATATCGAACCGTGCTTCTGCATCAGCCAGCCGTGCCTGGAGTTCGCCTGAGTTACTTCGAAAGCCAAACTTGCTAAGATTACTCACAAATACCTATCCGAAGACGAATCGTCAGGTCTTCAGTGTGATAACTGGCATGGAAGCAAACGCTCACCGTTTCAAAGTTACATTCAGTGGGCAGAAGAGCTGCGACCTCGTCACTGACGGCCTTGTACTGCGCAATAGCATCCTTCATCAATTGAACCACCTCCTCAGGGGAATGGTCCCATCTTGGTGGGTTCTGCGGAGGCGTCAGGTTGACCATGTCGTCCCTGATGTCACTGGGGAAGTAAAAGATTGGTTCTGTGTTCTTGATGCTCGTCGATAAGCGCCGCTGTCTGTTCTGCTGCAGGTGTGACTGCTGAAATGATGACTTGGTGGATCTTGGACCCCTTGATAACAGTTGCGAGCGAAATGTGATATCCGCCGATGTCGATAAAGAGGGACTGCGATGGCTGATGTAGATGTCTCGTGAAGGTATCTGATTGTAACTGATGGTCACCGTGTTGCTGGTAGTAACTTGAGAAACAAGCCCGATATATCCATGTGCCTTCTCGTGTGTTACCACCCGGGTATAACGCCTCTGGCGAATCCGGTGACAGTGGACACCATGGAAAAGGCGAGGACGACTAGATGAAGCAGATGCACGAAAAAACATGAAACACAGTTTTTTGCAGTGGATGTTTCACAGTTGTTCAACTACCAGATGGCAAAGGGCCTGTCTGGAGTGCAGGGGGGATAGTAAACTCGCCTTAGCTAGTGGCGGACCCCTGACACCTCTTAGTGGGACTCCAAGTGACTGAGACACGACATCTGACTAGTACACCGTCTACAGTTGCTTCATCCCCACTTCCCAATAGTTAATTCAAAGTTAATTGACATGGCGGACCCTACCAAAGCTGAGGCAGAGCAGGTCTTCAGAGTGCTCAGAGCGCAAAAAGGAAACAAAGTAAGTGATATCGTCTACGATCGCCAACGACCAAGCCAAACGGACGCATGGACAGATGTGCTTCGATTGTCAAGCTCGGAATCCGACATGGGCGAGTGTGACATATGGGATATACATCTGTCTAGACTGCTCGAGTGTGCATCGGAACATGGGCGTGCACATCAGCTTCGTGCGGTAAGTCTCTTCGATATCATCGACTCCCCGGCATATTTTCATTTCATACCGTCGCCTCCCCAATAGGTCGACTAACCTGGATAGCTGGCAATTGAACCAGCTACGCACAATGAAAGTCGGAGGGAATGCTTCCGCTACGGAGTTCTTCACTCGCTGCGGCAGTGTCGCCCTCCTGAGCGATGCCGACACAAAGAAGAAATATACCAGCCGAACAGCGGAATTATACAAAGAAGAACTCGCCCGACGTGTAAAAGAAGATGCTAACAAGTATGTAAGATACATACAATAGCCACCTATCCTGAATTAATGGTCATGCAGGTTCCCGAATCGGGTGGTTGTCGAGGGCGCGGAGATTCCTGCAGTCGAGTCAAATCCCCAAGGCGAAGATGACTTTTTCTCATCCTGGGACAAACCTGTCTCACCGAAACCCTCGTCCGGTCCAGTCGCTCATACGACTGGTCCGGTAATTGGCAAGCCCGTTGCTGTCTCGCGCACGGTTACGTCCAGTGCCCTCCGGTCCAACAGTGCATCTGCGGGTAACGGCCCCGCCAAACACGGCAACCCTCGCCTCACCTCATCAAGTTCTATCGCTACTTCATCTACCGTGTCATCCGCTGTGTCCAAAAAGCCAAAACTTGGTGGGCTCGGCGCCAAAAAGGCAGCAACACCAATCGACTTTGCCGAGGCTGAACGAAAAGCTGCAGAGGAGGCGGAGCGGATCAAACGACTCGGCTACGACAGGCAGCGCGAAGAGGAGGAGGAACGTGCTAAACAAGAAGCCGAGAAAGCAGGTCCAGCGGTGAAAGTGAAAGGTGCCGATGCCAGCACAGCCCCAAGAGTTGTAGCCCTTCCCGGAAAGGTCGACCCACAAGGAGGAAGCAGCCAGGACATGGAGAGGTTGGGAATGGGATTCCGGAAGCTGGGCTTCGGTACTGTTCCTACTTCCCCTACCACAGCGTCCAGCGTACGTTCGACGTAAGTTTCGGGTTTTGTTTCTAGTAAGGCGCTGCTAAACGGTCTCTGTAGATCTGTGGATGATGCACCTACTACCGCTCGGGAGAAGTTCGGGAGCCAGAAAGCCATCTCGTCGGATATGTACTTTGGGAGAAACGACTACGATGCTACTGTCCTCGCCGAGTCGAGAACGCGACTACAAAATTTCCAAGGCGCGACTTCGATATCATCTAATCAATACTTTGGACGTGAGGAAGAAGAAGATTTTGAGCGTACCGGTTCCGAGGGTGGCCTCCTTGGAGATGGTAACCTTTCTAACTTAGAGAATATCGCGAGAGACGCCATCACCAAGGTTCTGGCTAATCCGGACTTACAGAATGTAGGTGAAAGCATTAGAACAGGAGCATTGAAGGTATGGATTCCAAAACTCATGCCTTGTCGCGAACTGACCCGTCTCCAAGCTCTCCGACTATCTGGCACAGATGTCTCAGCATTAACTCATAATGATACTGCTTCGATTTACCTTTTAACAAAGACGCTGGTTCCGTAGTCTACCAGTCTACCCTTTTCTCTGTCGATGAAATTAGTATTTCACCAGTATCAATTTAGTGACTCGAGGTGAGACCTCTTGAGACGGATGTTTGAGAGCGGCTGTTTGGACGAAATAAACAAACGTTAGTTGCTTTCCCGGATGCCGCCCGCGAGTCACCTGCGATGATCAGATTCATACTGGTGCAGGTGAACAAACTCACCTATCCAATACATTCATTGGTACTCACCGTTTTTATAGAACCGTCAAGGCAAAACTCGTCTTTCGAAATGGTACGTTCCCTACGATGACGACGAGAAGGTGCGTGGCTGTCGTTGTACTATTCCCTCGGCTCCTAGTTCAAAGCCTACTAGGTCCGACTTAGAGGAGAGGTTCACAGACTGGTTGCTCCGCGTGACCAGAAATACCAATCCAACTTCGTAGAGGTTGGTCTCTGGCGTGGATATGTCACTGCCACTCTCACAATCTTACAGTTTCGGAATCACAAGATAGTGTATCGACGTTACGCTGGTCTCTTCTTTTGTGTATGCGTGGACGCCAACGACAACGAACTCGCATATTTGGAAGCCATCCATTTGTTTGTCGAGATCCTTGGTAAGGATTGGAACGACTGGGTTTGAACGACCCTCACAACCTTTCTCTCGTTCAAGACTCCTTCTTTGACAATGTATGTGAGTTGGACCTCGTGTTCAACTTTTACAAAGTGAGATACTGGGTGTCCTCGTCAAGTGTCATGTTCTTAATTGCAACAGGTGTATGCTATTTTGGATGAAGTGTTCTTGGCGGGTGAGATCGAAGAAACAAGTAAAGACGTCGTTTTGGCAAGACTCGAGCAGCTGGAGAAACTGGAATGATCTCGCATAAGTTCCAGTCCTTTTTATTTCCCGACTGTAATACCGGGGCAACATCTGGCAAAGCGCCATGCTATTTAAGCGAATTCTGGACTCG
Source organism: Pisolithus orientalis (assembly GCF_024613125.1). NCBI lineage: Eukaryota > Fungi > Basidiomycota > Agaricomycetes > Boletales > Pisolithaceae > Pisolithus > Pisolithus orientalis. The sequence continues at coordinate 76,858 of NW_026260872.1, read as the reverse complement.
CACATTCTGAACGCACGAGAGACTCAGTGGTTGACGCTGAAAGAAACTGCTGTCCAACTGCATGAGGATGTCTTGACATCCAATCGTGTGTCTTTTATGCTCACAGACTCGTCTGCTGTACCGCAACTCTGCGATTGGTGCAGTAAGTGCGATCACGTTGTCTGTTACAATGGGGCTAGAGTTTGTATTCTGGAGACACCTTTGTCCCATTGCACGACGCGAGTGTCTTACGCCATTGACTAACGGTGGACAAATTTTGGAAATTCTCTCTCTCAGCAGCCAGCCACGGCAGTTGCAATTCTTCTCAAGTTGCTTGTAAGTCTAAATACACCTCTTTTAGAAACTGTTTCCTGATCGAGTTACTTGTTGCATATCACATCATTCATGTGTAAGGTCTCCGCTCTTCTCCCAGCAACTTGTCCACAGTCCACTTATTCACTGCACTGTACCCCAACGGTGTATTCACACACATGGGACAGTGCATCGGGTGTGTTTTTTAAACTTCGACCTGGCCATCATTAATTGACCCAAAAGGGAGCACTGCTGAGCCTTCTCGGAGTGATCAAATTCCCACCCAAATTCAATATATGTGTGGCGACTGACCAACCCATAAGGCATACAGGTCAGACACAGGAAAATTGCCGGCCCACGTTCAACCTGATTAAACTTAAGCTTGACACTTTTGTATGTAACTTTATGTACCTTCTGGAGACCCTTCGTCGAATGCCGACCGCCTTATCACAGCAAATTAACAGTGTGGTGTTTGGCCTACACCTGCCTCACGAGGATTCCATGGTGAAGTATTTCTCTCCCCGACCACCCGTAGTGCTTCCCACGAACTTCGGAAGTCACAATTTGTTGTGTACCCGAGTTGTCACAAGCTGGGTAGTAACGGTCGATTTGCATAATTCTGTCATTCACACCCCCCAAAAAAAAACATTCCGCATCCCACATGCCGAAGAATTCAAAAGTAGGACACCTTGCGACTTGCAGGTGTCTGCCTGTTTGCGGTCGACGCATGTTTCTGAGCTTCTATCTCATCCGCACATCCTCTCATTGACGGACCTCTTAGCGTAAAATCCTACGGTAAGGTCTACGCTTTAGTCACTTTTCCTCAAGTCAAGATGTTATAGATTTAGTATCTGTGCTGTGACCCCTCAGTTATTCCGCACCTCTGATTTGATCAGTCCCAGAAGTTTGCATTGACTCGAGTTTGGGTGGGTGCCTCTCCTGTCGTTCTTAGTGAAACCACAGTTTCACAAGCATCAGGAAGAAGACCGTAGTTCTTGCATTATCGTTCGTCAAAATTCAAGCAGGGAACTCGCGAAGTGCGGAACGACGGCAACCTTTCGGCGTGTCTACCGGTCGGCCGGCGAACGCAGGTGTAAACACTGCAACATAGTGAGTGTCAAAGAGATGTAGCATCGGTTGTTCTCAGGCCTGTAGTAGGTGCAAGTCTTTTCTTTAGACCTTGTCAATCGATCCGATCACGTGCCCAAATCTTCGTCGTCACTTATGACGACCTTGTGGGGCGCGGATAGTCCATCGGCACTTGCACGCGTCATCACTCGGGGTCATGATGTCATTTAGAGGGAAGTTATCGGGCTTCGCGTAGTTTGCACGGCGACAATATAAATAGGATGAGTCTGTAAAGAGGGCACATTCAACATCGAACATTCTCTCGTATCACTAGTCACCATGTCCGAAAACCAGAACCAAACTCAGAACCAAGAGCCTAGGTATTTTCAGCGTGTTCTTTGGCGAGAGGCGACTGAACCATCTTCCTAAGCAAACTCTCTGGTCAGTTCCATTCCACGAAGGGATCGATTGTCGAGGCGGTGTGTGTTCTGTAGTCTGTGGCTTTTTCGATTCTCATGGTTCTTTAGATCGGGGATGCAACCGGCGCACCGTCGTGGTCGCAGTCAGGAAAAGAAGAGCATGCCCGCGGTGAGGGGGAGTACATGGCCGCCCAAGCCGAGGGCTATGCACAAGGTTTAACAGACAGAGTTGGGGGGTATAAAGACTCTGTCCTTGGTGCAGTCTCCGGTGATAAGGATCAGCAAGTGAAGGGTAGGTCACAGATTTTTTCTTTACGTTATCACTGTTGTTGACCGTCTCCTGTTGTAGGCAATGCACGGAACGAGAAGGGTCAGACCCAGCAAGAGTTCAATAAACCACAGTGAACCGGATGAACCCTCCGTCAATATTGGGGGGAATGTACCTTCCTGCATTTTATCGGTGGCCATCTGTTCTACCTACGGACTCGTCTTTAATCGATTTCCTCGAAACAGAACTTGCAGGGCGTATGTAGCTTTCCTTTTCTCGTCTAGACGGAGTTTCGTTGAATAGAAAGACTCCTGTCTTTTTTGGGGTTCGTAACATGCACAATCTTCGCTGAGGATAACTCCCGTACCACCACCGTATGTGGCAGTTGAGTGATACTGATGTAAGTTGGTTCATCTCGCCGGTCTGGTGTGGTGTCACACTCCGTCCACTTCGTGGAATGAGGGTTGAATAATGTGTATCGTGGGGACGTCATGATATTCATACTCGGGCGAGTCAGTTTGGCTGCCAGCGATGGTAATTTATTCCTACTCTACGTATGCAAGAGGAAAATTGTATCGATTTGGTACATACCAATGCTACAAACCTGGGAACGATCTCAAAGAGGTAGTAACACAACGGTGTCTTATCTTTCATACGTGGCGCAGACGAGAAATTTCTTGCTACACCCATTCGCGCGGCTCCTTCAAAACATTAACGAGGAGCCCCTCCTCGCTCTCTTCGCTTACCCCAAGATCTGACATATACTCCCACCTTGCCGTCTCCGGCAGACTCATCAAAATGCTCTCAATACGAGCTGATGGAGTCTTTAGTCCGAATCTCGTACCCCTATCATATACCAGGTTGAATTCCACGTAACGGCCCCTGCGCAGGAGTTGCCATCGGCGGTGGTGCTCCGTGTAACGTCTGAATGCGTTGGCTTTAAGAATGGGGATGTAAGAAGGAATGAAAGCGTTTCCGACGCTCTGAATGAATGAGAATATTTCGTCCGGAGTAGCGCGGCCTGGTAATATCGTCCGATAGACGTGTATGCTTCTCACAGCAGAGATCGTCAAAGAACAGCCCTCCAACTCCTCGAGTTTCCTGACGGTGGACGATGTAAAAATATTCGTCGCACCACTTTTTGAAAGCGGGGTAAAGTTCGCTACCGTGCTGATCACAAGCCTCTTTTAGAGTCCGGTGAAAGTGTTTCACTTCAGACTCGTTGAGATAGCTCGGAGTCAGATCCGAACCTCCGCCGAACCACCAAGCGACGACCTTGGGTGGACCCTCGTCTCCCTCGACAGGTGATTCAGTGATTTCGAAGTAGCGATAGTTTGCATGCACGGTTGGTGCGAAGGGGTTCCTGGGGTGGATGACGAGACTGATGCCTGCAGCGAAGAAGGGCAGGCTTGATTTACCGTCGTAAGGGATCGAAGAATGATCGGAGCGCATTTCCCTGATTGCGGATGGTGGGAGCATCCCGTGTACGACGGAGACGTTCACTCCAGCCTTCTCGAGTACGGTCTCGAGAGACGAGGTGGTCCTCCCCGACTCGGGGGAACATGCGAAGACGCATGACAGGCCTCTCCCTCCTTGTTGCCGTATCCACGCATCACGGCGGAACTTTAGAGCTGTCTGGTCCAAGTTTTCCAGCTCGGATACTATCTGCTCCTGCAGCCCATCTATGTATTTCTCCACCCTTTTCCGCATGGGTGGTGTCGATGTCATGGGTGGCGAATGAGGTGGATTGTGCGGCTTGATGGAGCGATATCAGCAGACCTCGACCTCTGGTTATGGCAATATTGGCCGACGCATAACATCCATTACTCCGCTGCTCACGATTGACAGCTGGTGTCTAAGAAATTTCACATATGCTATTTCCAAGGCTTCACTGTGAGATATATACCACTGGGGAAAACCAAGCTGGCGATGGCAACCAGCGCTTGATTGTTCTGACTCGATGAAGTGGCGGATCTTTAGTATGGTGCCACGTGACTGCCTTCAAGTAGTCACCTTCATTACAGCGACTCGCTGCACCAAAACGTCTACTTGGCACTCAATATGGATGCGCGCTTGCGTCGAGTTAACAAGGAGATCGCAGGTATGGAGAGCTTTTGACTGTCGTAGTCGCTCATCAGTGAGAATTGGTTGCCCTCACTTAGACTGTAAGAATGATAAAGCCTCTAATATCAAAATCGACCTCGTCGATTCATCCCCTTTCCATCTGAAGGGATCATTTCCCGGCCCCAAAGACACACCATACGAAGGAGGCGTCTTTGAAGTGGTGCGTTCCATCGTGGCCGCGTACCAGTTGCATATTGACCGAATTCTTCTACAGGATATTGTAGTTCCTGAATCGTACCCCTTTCAAGCCGTGAAGATGAAGTTTATCACTAAGGTGTACCATCCTAACATATCATCGGCGTCTGGTGCTATCTGCCTTGACATTTTGAAAGATGCATGGTCCCCTGTTCTGACCCTCAAATCGACCTTGATATCGTTGCAATCACTCTTATGTTCCCCAGAGCCAAACGATCCTCAGGATGCTGAGGTTGCGAAACATTACATGACAAGCAAGAACAGCTTCGAGGAGACGGCACGGTACTGGACACAGATCTATGCCGGCGGTCCTGGATCGAAAGGGAAGGTGGATACAAAAGAGGCTGCAAAGGATGAAATAGCTATAGCGGGTCTTGAAAAGACTCATGTCACTCAGTTTGAGGGTCTTGGATTCGAGCGGTCGAAGGTGGTACGTACTCGGTCACGTACAGGCCCGTTCGGGACGCTAAACACGGCGGACGCACAGATTGACGTTCTGCGTAGAATGAACTACAGGGGATCTAATGCTGCAAACATACCGGACGAGAGAATAATCGATGAGCTTTTGAAGTGACAAACCGTCAGCATGTTTCCGTGGATACGGACGTTATCGACCTCCTTGTATCCCTTCACTATATCCCTTCATCCCGCAATGTCACTGTACTGTCCTAATTGAACTTGTTTGTCGGTGGAACCTTCCGATCCGACTGCCATAACCTTGATGTGTATTCTACATGCACTCCTCATGGCAGAGGAAGCAATGTGGCGTCAAGACGGCAATGTCCAAACGCATGGTGATTGGACGGTTAAATGCAATTGCTTCTTACAGGTGCCATTAACCACGAGTCCCTGACAAATGCATAGGCCCGCTGTGATCGTCAGCGTCCCACAGGGTGGTACCAGATACCAAGGGAACTGCCGAAGCAACGAGGGACAGCAAGTACCGCGGTAAGCATTGGATTAACAAAACGAGCCACAACTGGATGATAGCGAAAATAGTGCCTGGTTGAAACGTTGACACCGGAAACATTCCGGTGCCCGCTGACAACACCGTAGACGAAAACTCAATGCACTGAGCTGGAGCAGCAATAAACTATGGATGCAAGAATGATGAAAAGAAAAGGAGGAAGGGGAATACAGATTAATTGATGAGGAACTCCAGGCATGGACAAGACATTGGTTACCTGAGGGTGGGCAGGACACTCTGTCCTGCTATTTCGGCTATGAACCAAGGTACAGCAATGACAAATTCGATTGAAGATGCCATGTGAAGACTTTGGGTCATAGCAAATAGTAAGAGCAGAGTGACACCACCGGCCACTCATTAAATAACCGAGAAGTAATCCATGCAATGAAGAGAGGGGATGACAAGAATTAAGAGGGGGAGTGTGGGTCATATGGGTGAGTGGGCAGACAATAAAGAGCAGGCACATTGGTGGATTCCTGGCTTCCACTGATGTTTTATAGTCCAGAATCCTTTTTTTTTTTCTTTTCTATCTGTCATCCCGGAGGATTCGGAGTCAATTACTTCGAACCAATACTGGTTAGCAACGTAAAATGATTCGGCACGAACATAGTACTATCTGATCGATCGAGCATGCTGTAGGCCGTCCACATACAGGAAGGATGGGAAGGCAGCACAGAACAGGCTACGGAGTGTGCGACGCTCGGCCCCTGTACAACTAAGGCAACCCATGGTTCAAAAAAAGTCGTGCACATCCTAAGACACTTATCAACGGATCAACTGTGAGGACGTCACTACAAAGCAAAACAGGTCAGCTCAGGGGCTGGCGCACTCGGCACTAATCCATTTTCTGTGAACACCTATCACGGCAATCCGATCGCACGAACATGTTCCGTGCCAGCGCAAACCTGGCCCATCACAGCGTCCGATCTCGTCGTTGCATCCATGCTGTGCAGGCAAGACTCAACATGATTCCACCTGCAAGCAACCAAACGTTCGACCGTCTCGTGTCACGTAGTATTGCCGGTAACCGTCTCTCTCGGCTGGGAGCTCACCAAAAATGCGTCTGTATGGAAAGGGGCCCGAAGGGGCTCGAATGATGATCGGAATTATGCTATGTACGACTTACACCGTGGTTTTACGCCCGCCGTATTCCCTCCTCAAATTAGTGATTGCTGTACCTCGTTGGACACACATTCTTCGGTATGGACACAACGCCATCATGCCTGTCACTCGGAAGAATTCGCGAAATATAGTGGTCGCTGATGCAGCACTAACCAGGGTGGTCAACTTCGTGGCTGCAGTTATCAGCAGCCAAAAAAAATATTACTGGTGGAGAATACATATCCGCTCCGCTTCCTGATGAACGACACTGATGTGTAACATCCAAAGGCAACTTAGCGATGGTGCACTCAATCACACTGGAGATGATTGTGGCTGATCGAGGACAGGACGAGGATATCCACACAATTCTCGAAAGGCTGTCGGGACAACTCACCGGCTAGCGAAGAGGAGGGCCGGGGTTGACTGAATTAGGAGCGAGAATATTCAGTCAAAAGGGACCCCTCCTATAGAAATTACAGCATTTTCGGGAGACAAGCATGAAGGCAACCATGCGTGATGCTGCTCGCAATATACTAAGCGGTAAGTACGACGTTTGGTGGCAAGGAAGACGACAAGCATGATCAAATCGTGTCGGAGTCATGCCCCAGGATTCTAGGCACATCACAAAGAAACAGTATCACATGTTACCCGCGAGTCACACACGAAAACATCCATCTTCATGTGAGTGCTGTAAGTAATATTTCACAGATCTTTCGAGTGGATCTCCAAACGGTTCCATCCCTCTCCTGCTATATCGCTCACTCGCGCATCACGCCATATGATCGACGCACCCGATTTCGTGCTTTCGATCATGGCGTTGTTTGGTAACTTCGCTCCAATTTCCCTTCCCTGGAAACAGGACGGGATGCAAGCTTCCAAAACCGCGCGGCAGCTGTTCAACTGGCTCACCAGTTTACCAACGTCGCTTGGTTTTAGGAACAACGGAAGAATTTATTGCGACACGATAAGAATTCCCAAAAATGACAAACGAGGTCATCTTCAAGCAGGGAAACGGCGTCGTAGGCCGAATGACACAGTTTCAGGGGTCTTTCATTTCGTCGCGCGATAGGAGGTGCTTAGGCCTAGTGAGGGCAAGTTGAGATTCAAGCCACCCCAGTGACTTATACTTGGTTGCAATGTCCGTTTGGCTGATCAGGCTAGTATCTTCCCTGCCTTCCCTTTCCCAATATCGTGGAGCGGTTTAGCTTCATAGCCATCCTACCATATATGTATGTACCGGATGGTAAGGGCTAAGGTTTACCATGTAACATCGGCGCTAGCTCACAACGCTTAGATTGCCTACCAAGAATAACCATGGTACTCAGGTATTATAGTAGGGAGCTATCTATGAACGCTTGATATGGGTCCTCGGGTTCTCGTCCTACCCCTCTTCACCCTGTATCCACTCATTTATGCAATTTTCTCCGTTCATGATGTGTCCCAAGGAAACGGAACCATCCATATGCTGACAACGTTTGTGGTACATATACAAGCGGTTATGGGATACACCAGCCCAGATTGGTACACGCTCGAGTTAATGGGTGCATCCATCTTCCAACCGGTTTGGTTCGGCATTGGGTCATCCAATCTCACTGGTCATCCGTAGTAACGGGTTGACACGGAGGAGAGTCGTGGTTGTTTGAGGTGACCACATAACTGCCTGTTTATGACTAACGGAATCCTCTATCAAAATCACTGCAGAATACAGCACCAAATTCAGTGACCTTGATTCATGCGGTAAGGCATATCATTTTATCGCACATCGGTCACCTGCGCCCACCATCCGTATACCTCATTGCAACAGCAAGATTCCCCCGGGCCACCACCGACCGAGGTCAATCCACTAGGCGATTTTTGACGATTGGAGCTCACCACACAAGAATAAGCCGTTGATTTCCACTGATCGCAGCAGGAAAGCCCAGATTCACCCCTCGGTCCTATTGGGCTATCAGGACAAATTTTCCTCCGCTTGTACTAATTCTCAACTAATAACGCTCGTGGCTCCCGATGGCGGGCGTGTTTCAGAGCCCATTGGCGTAAACCCTATCCTCTCTACTGACGCATACTATGGCCTGCTTCGTGTCGTGTTTCCCGGCATCACGAACTCAGTGGTTCTGTCGTGTTGCGGACGCACACCTCTCTTTTCGTTCTGACGCGGGGCGCAGGTTGGTCATAGGGTAACTGGCCGAGCCTGTCTTCTATATTTTCTCCGAAGGTTATCGCTATATATGTCTCACGTATACAATCTCGGACTAGCTTCTTCGTGACAGGCTTCTCGTCCCGGAAAAAGCGTACTTGCTGTGAATGCGATACTTAAACGCGTCTACAATTACCTCATTCCGCGGGCGCTGTTTCTCCACAGCACTCCGACAGGCATGTATTACTGTGATATGGTTCACCGAAAGCGAGTGCCAATAGAAGAAGTTCACAGGTTCCACATCCCTCCAACCATACTATGTTCCTGCCGCTATCAAATATTTAGCTCCACAAGATCCCCTTTCCAAGACCGCCGCAGCGCGTTCCGATTGATCAATGTACAATGCATCGCATGTTTTTACACGGATGTCATAAGATCCGGGATATATCGAAGGTGCCTGCCAACTACACACGTTCGAAATCATGCTATTCCGCCATCATCTCGCAGGTAGCGGTTTCGGACTACTCCATCTTCAGCTTTTTCTGATTTCCCCCCAGATCTAACCTTCCCTGACTCTCCCTCAGTTGGAGTTTCACCTTGCTCTTGTATGGAATCGTCTACGCGTTCCCCATCAACAACCTACTTCCCAGCTGCCCACCCCCCAGCATAACCGAACCAATGCTTCCTTGGACAGTGTGGCCCCCGCAAAAAAAGCACCGCAAGTTGGAATCCTTGCCAAGCCTGCAAAAGCACCGCACATGCACGCCAGCCATGCTGTAGGAATACTATCGTACCAACCGACGTGCCCATAACTTGGCCAATGAAGAGCTACACGGTAGTTAATCCACGCTTAGAGCTGGAAAAACCGATGACGCACGGATAGAATCAGTATGGCATTCAGGCGCGCCAGCGCTGTCGCTGATATACTTTCGCTCCGTCAGGTCTTTCGCCAACAACTCAAAGAAACTAGTCTCACGAAAAGACGGCCGTTGACAGCGATACCTGTTGCATTTGGCGAGCGGCGTCTAGGCCGAAACACGCAATAATAACCGCAGAGACGTTTATTCCGCCGGCCGCCGTCTGCACAGCTTGGGATATCGACAGAACTAGAGTCGCAATGAGCGTAGCATACCAAGGAACGAGCTTGTCGATAAGGCGGCCAGCGAACGGTCCAACCAGCACACCAAACATCCCGACGAGTCCGAACAGGCCGATAACAAGTCTATCGATTTGTAAGCTTAGGCTCTGTGATGTAAAGCGGCGTTGCTTGACTTACGTCGAATAATAGTACGGCGGGCCACCTAGCAGAAATGTAAGGGTGACCCAAAACGCGCTGAAGCAAGCACTCGATGCGATATTGATCAAAGCTGCCTGTGCGACGAGCGGCTCGGTAACCGCATATCTTGCCATGGATCCAAGAATTTGGAAGTAGTTTAAATCTGTGTTTTTAGCTGGGTAATCTGGTAGCATGAAGTATGCCCCGACAAGAACCAGGGCCTGGACGCCGATTGCCATATAATAAATTATGCACCAAGAAGCAAAGTTGGCGATGACGCCGGCCAGTACTCTCGCTGCTAAGACACCAAACATCAAGCCTGAAAGTACGACAGAGAGTGCTGTTCCCCTTCGGTCAGGTGGGGCCAGGTCAGCAGCCAGAGGCATGAGAATCTGTGGGGTAACTGTGACAAGCCCTGTCAAAAAGCATAACGCCTCGAAAAGTCGTAAATCGGTCGTAACCGAGAGTCCAACGGTGAAAGATGTCGAAAGCAGTACAAGAAGGAGTATGAGCGGTCGTCTTCGGACCAGATCTCCGAGCGGTGTGATCAACAACAGACCAGAAGCATAGCTAGTTTTGCCGCGATGAGCCATCAAATTTCGAATATGGTAAGTATTCCATCAAGCCCCTCTTACCCAGCTTGTACCAATGTTGGTATTCTGATACGGATTCTCCGTTATTAAAGCTGTGGCACAGAAGCTGACCCCTGTGCTTACTGTGAAACCTGCTCGTAAGTTACGTTAAATGATTTTGAGAATTCAACTGGAAACACGAGTTAGCCTCGATGCATAGAATGCGATGGAAAGCACATGCTCAGCAGGGGCTGACAATAGTAAAGGTTTGCAACGGCTGGATACACAAATGATTAATGACCCGTCAAACACGACTTTCATGTAGAATTATAATCTGACTCACTGAATGTGCTGGCGAACCCAAAAGCTGCGTTCAATACAAGGCCAAAGTGGAATGGCTTGTCAGGATCGTAACGTAGTCTTCTTGGAATGGGCAAGAAACCGAAGTCAGCCGGAGTCATTGCAGGGCACTCTTTCTCCTCTCGTTGTTGGCGACCAATTGCTTATCGATCCACTCTTCCAACCGACCGTGCGTGGTGGAAACGACCAGAAATATACCCTCAGAGGAAAATTCTTATCCATCTGGTCCTCAGCCATGGGCACTTGGGAAATCTGATTCAGCACTCCCAGCCCTCCTAGCGATGGGCAAAATGTTCCTTGTTTAGGCATTTTACGTCCTCAGTTACGGAGTTTACAACTCACTCGCACACTGCGAGGCCGCTGTGAGGATGGTTGGAAGAAGCACTTGCATAACACCAGCAGGGTGACAAGCAATGTGCTCGTTTCTTCGCACATCTGCACGTTACAGTAAATAGACCACTTATCAATCTGCTGGTGGCGGACGCCGGAAACACCACCTTGTACAACATTATTCTGACATGTGAATGCATATCATTCCCTCTGAGACTCGACCTTGCTCAATGCAAGCCTTCCAGCGTCGCGGAATGCCTCCAAGGCCTTCCAAGCTGCTCCCGACGTCATACTCTCCAAGGCAAGCCTAACACCGTGCTTGTAATCCTTTGCCAGACCGGCAACCACCAGAAGCGCCGACGCGTTCAGCATCACAAAGTGCAAAATGGGTGTCAAATGCTCTGGTATGTCCTCGCCGGACCTCAACAGTGCTTTGAGTGTCTCTGCGTTCTCAGCGGCTGTCCCCCCTGCCACTGTTGTGAGAGGGTGCACAGGTAACCCGAACTGCTCGGGGTGCAGCTTCCCCTCGGTAATCTGCCCGTCCCTGAGCTCCCACGCCCATGAGTCACCTGCACAGCTGATCTCGTCGAGATTCTCTGCACCACACACAACAAGCGCACGCTTGACACCGCCATCAAGTAAGGATTTGGCAAACGGAAGGCCGAGTTCGCGTTCAGCCACACCGAGAACCATGCCTTTGGGCCGTGCAGGATTGATGAGTGGACCTAGGACATTAAAGAGCGTGCGGAAAGGAAGAGCCCTTCGGTAGGGCGCAAGCGTTGCAAGTGATGGATGATAATGAGGTGCTAGAATGAATGTAAAAGGGGCCCGTGAGATTGGGACGACGGTCCCGGGTGTAGGGGGTACGAATAGACAATCTAGGCGTTCCAAGAGATCTGCTGACCCCGATGACGAAGTCGAAGCTCTGTTGCCGTGCTAGGTGGTAATGTTAGACGTTTGCTGTATGTCGTTGCTGTTTTCACCAAGGTGAAAGGGATGGACGGCTTACTTACTTTGACAACACGAGCGCCTGCGCCTGCGGCAACGATCGCTGCGGTTGTGCTAACGTTGAACGTGTTGTGTCCGTCTCCACCAGTGCCTACGATATCGACTACGAAATCTTTATCCCCGTCTTCGAGAGCGGTTTCGACTGCGTAGGAGCGCAAGGCGTCAGCAGCGGCAGCGAGATTCTCTGGCTTTCTTTCCACCCGTGCATTGCGTAACGCAAGTAAGAAGGCGCCGATCTGCGCGGGTAGAACGGCATCGGGAGTGAAAAGATGGTTCAAAGCAACTTTGAGGTCACTAGCGGTGAACAATTCAGGCGTCTTGATAAGCTTTCCGAGCAAGACTTTGAACGTGTCAGGTGTGGGCGTGGACATCCCAGTAACTGCCTGCTCAGCACAGGCTCGGTATGATGGAAGTCTACTGTCGAGTCAGGGATTCGTCTCCCGCTGCCCTTATGTAGACGGTTCAGCCTGCTGGTCAACTGATAATCCGGTTGGCGATATACATTACCGAGAGGTCTGCACTGGATTAGACAAAGGATATCAGAAGCAAAAAAATTCGGAAGCAACACAGAAAATGTTCCCCTTCCAGATCAAACTTCTACCATGTAATCAGAGTTTCAGATCCTATCACAATCATATACACCGCATGTTTTTACGCGATTTCGATTATCCTTGTGTGATTCGGGACGTCGTGTGTTCCACTGCAAATCATACACCAAGCCTCAAGCTCAAGGAACCACGATTGTGGAATATGTGCATGGCAAGAACGTAGTGAACTTCATGGCAAGTTAGACGCTGAAATTTGAAAGTCTGCAACAGGGGAATCGAGGGGTGGAATTCCACGAAGCAGAGATACAACTTGAAATTCAAGTAGCCGGTGTGTGTACCGACGTGGCAGGCCACTAGTGGGAGTTGTATGTGTATGTATCTAGTTCACCAGTACATGAGTCGGTCGCTTCTACCCTGGTATTCAATGGAGTTTGTCAAACCCGACAATTGCCCAGGTTAAATATGAGGATGTCTTGAGCACCAATCTTGACGAGCTCATCCATCACTCTTGCACAGTCCTTCTTCAGCACCATCGAGCTTACGTCGACCCAACCTTCCTGTTCCAGCGGACTGATGGTCGGCGCTCTTCTGCCCGGCGTGATTTGTACGGCTAGAGGCAGGGCATCTCTGGAGATGTTAAACGAGCACACCACGTATTTTTCGGCAGCAACTACGCCCGCTATACGGCTTGCAACCAAGTCGATGCGGGGAGTAAGATCGGCTCGGGAAGGTGTGTTTGATTTGATTAGGACAGCCTCGGTTTCGAGCACGGTAGAGATGGCGCGCAGACCTGCTGCATGCATCGTTTCACCTGATTCTGCGAGGCGGTCAACTGGACGAGACGTGCTTCAAGCTCGCTAGGGACATACCTACTAGGTCCACTGGTTTCGGGTATCGCGATAAGCTCTACGGGTTGCATGAGATGTTGCTTACTACATACCTATGCCATCTGCCAGACCCAGCGCACAGGCAACTTCAACGCTTCCTCCTACATACTGAATCTTCGTCCTCTGATCACCGGTCAACTGCAGCTGATTGTCCAGTTTACTAAAGTATTCGCCGGAGAGGACTTCGAAACTTGTCACAATACGTTTTCCTGCAAGTTGCTCCACAGACTGGATCGGGCCGTGTTCGGGAACTTGGACTTGAAGTAAGCATTTACCGAACCCAAGCCTTTGGACCTCGGTGACTTTGTTTTGCATGCCTGCCTCTAGCACGACATCATGACCTGTGATACCAATATCAACGTTTCCATTCCCGACAAACGAGGGTATATCTGCTGCTGGAAGGAAAATGCTGGGATGATGATCAGACGGTCCTGTTTTGGTATGCACAGCGTGTCGGAGTGCTCACAGGGCGATGGGAAGGTTCATTACAAGACACACATCGAGGCGGTGAGATTTCCGGAACTGAATATCGGCCCCTACATGATCAAGTCACTAGGATTTTTGCCGCAGAACTGGGGGATGTGTGTGCACGTACCAGAGAGCAGCTGCAAACATTTTTCATGAAGCCGGCCTGATTGGATGGTCAAGATCAGGAAACTACCAGAGTTGGATACCGTGATGCGCACCTTTCTTCGGGATCGCGAACAGTAGGCGACCGTCTAGTGTGTCTATGTCTGTGAAATAGGCTATATGAGTGGAAGACTGGATTATGCAGCACACATACTCATTGTAGTCGAGATCAGAGTGCTGACTTGACTCAGATCGAAATGGTTTATTTTATCCAATCAAGCGATAAGATAAGTGGATTTCTTATCTTATCTCATCGCATGATGCTTCGGACAAACTATTTTCTACACTTCCTGCATTTCAGCTAGGTTAACGAGACTGCGAACAGACGCGGTCTCGAATCCGCTGGCACTCACGAGTAGAATGAGTAGAGCTCGAAGCTTGAAAGCTCAAACACTTCTGCGTCCTTGAAGTTTGAAACACGGTTTTACTGGCAGCCATGTGCAGGCACTCCCATTTATTCCGAGATGATATTATTACATCCTTTACTTCCATCTTATGCTGAGCCCGGTCCGTTATACGAGATCGTATGATGCAGTCCGGGATCCGTGATCAGGGGCTTCGATTCAAACTCCGCCCACGCATGAGCTTGTTCTCGATTACGCGGCCCATTGACAATCCACATACACACAATGTCGTCGTTCAATCCGTACACTCAGAATGGCGGTACAATCCTTGCCATCGCTGGCGCAGATTTTAGCGTTGTAGCGGGTGACACGCGCCAGAGCGAGGGTTACAATATCCAGACGCGGTATGCGCCCAAGGTGTTTCGATTGTAAGTATCCCTCTTTCATGGAGGGGCAGTTGTTGAGGTTTGTGATTGACCGATGCTTCTTCGCATGTGCTGTTTTCGCCGCTGTGTGGCTCAGGACGGATCGTGCAGTATTGGCTGTGAATGGGTTTGCAGCGGACGGAAACATGTTCGTCAAGAAAGTAAAGCAGCGTCTCGAGGTGTGTCTTGTCTTCCGTGGCGATCTGGCCCCTTCTGGCTCACGCTTGGCTGGTGCGGTTAGTGGTACCGACACGCTCATGCAAAGGATATGCCTCTTCGATCGATTGCGCGGTTGATCCAAACGATGTTGTATTCTCGCAGGTTTTTCCCATACTACGTGTATAACATTTTGGGAGGTATCGAGGAGGATGGTACGTCGACGTTGACAGTCTTCAATTCTGTCCGTATGTTTAGAGACTCCGTAAATTGTGTAGGCTCGGGCGCAGTGTACTCTTTCGATCCTGTAGGTTCCTACGAGCGCGAGACTTGCCGCGCGGCAGGATCAGCCCAGTCCCTCCTACAACCCTTCCTGGATAACCAGGTACGTCTGATTCTCATCATGCAATCATTTTGTGGTTCACATGTCTGTGTGGTATAGATCTACTTCAAGAACCAACAGCCTGCACCGGGAATGTCGCATCCAACACACTTGCCACTACAGGCAGTACTCGCGCTTGTCATTGATTCGTTCACGAGTGCGACGGAGAGGCACATCGAGGTCGGAGACGGGCTGGAAATGTATATCATTCTTGGGAAAGGACGGGGTCTGCAGGGGCTGGAGGGTGTGAAGGGTGTGCAGGAGTTGACGACATCAGAGGACGGCGAGCGCATATTCGTTGTTCGCAGAGAGCTTAAGAAGGATTAGTCGTTTAGACTGTAAATGGAAAGCGTGTTGCTTCACTGCATGAAGACTCCACAAAAGAGAGTCCAAACAGAACCAAACAATTCTCCTTCACTCCCTTGCCTCCCCGCTTCACAACCGCAGCGCAGTCGTCGGTGTCGTAGCGAGTTCAGTCCTTTCAAGACCAGACGGCGTCCGCCAGAACGACAAAGTCAATACAATACAAACGAGACTCCGCTCATTCCTCGATTCGCATTCAACATGATGATGCCCGTACTTCTTTCTCTCCCGCTCCTCGTCTTTTTGCCTCTTCCTGTGCTCGCTCAGGATATCCAATACACCTTGCAACATAATGTGACGACCATCTACGGAACATGGTCATCCGGTAGTCAGAATGTCGTCACTGGCGCTGTCAGTTGTTTCTGTTGTCTGTGTGGGTGGTCCTCATGCTGTGACTTATGAACAGGGATTCGCGCAACCGGCCAACATGTCCTTCATCTATCCCAAAACGACAGGAATGTCGTATTCCTTGTGAGCGGGATTCGCAACCTCTTTTGGTCGAGGTTTTGCTAAGTGCGCCTGTGTAGCACCAGCGACGGTTACTACGAAATTGCGCGTTACCGGATGAATGGAAATGGTCAGTTTTCTTTCTTCCCCTAAAATATGTTCCTCAGGAGCACTGAAATGTGCACTTTGTATTCGTGCAGGCACATCCCCAAACTGTATCACTGGCGTAATGAACTGGTGTCACGGGACCTACGAGCTCGTTTCTAATGGGTCGATCACCATGACCCCATTCGGGGATGGATATCAACAAATTCAAGATCCCTGTGCAGCGATCTCCAACTTCATGGAAACCTACAACGATACGGAGTTATATGTCCAGTGGTCGATTTATCAAGATCCGACGTTGGGGTATATGTTACAGCTTTATCAGTTCGATGGGTCACCACTTCCACCTATGGCCCAACTATCAACTTCGCCGAATATGTTACCGACGCAGGCGTTGAGGAACGTGTCGGCTGCTAGTACGGCGACAAAGAAGAGAAGTTTGGAACAAGGGGAAATACTAGTCGAGAGATCGAATTCCGGTGAGCCGCGGAGATTAGGTGGTGGTGGAAGTGGCGTATGGCTGAGTGGGTTGGTGGTGTTCGTGTGGAGCATCGGTCTTGGGTCAGCGTTCATGTGATTTACGGTATGGGCTGGCAAACGGAGGTCTGTTGATATTGAAGCTCCGGTGCTTGGTGTGGGCTTGCTTGCCCTCGACCCTCTTCAGTAAAGCTTCCATCGACACGTAGGGCATTTCCTCCCCCCTTCTTTTTTTCCCCTTTATTCTCTGTAACCGGGACGGATTCGCGCGGACATATACCTACCAGCCTGTGGAAGTGCAGCATACGTTCGTTGCTTGGTCGCGTTCCTTACATTAATACCATATCGTAAAGGCGGACACCATCAGAGTGATTCAGGAAGAGATATTACAATGTTACTGCTAAGGCCTATCCCGAGGGTTGCAGATGAAGTAGGATATTTCCGATCTCTAGGTCAACTTGTGGTGCGTTCTGCTCGGGGGTTCTGGATCTGTTCTGCCACCGTTTAGGTAAGTTGTGAGAGTCGGTGGAAATGGTCGATGTCGACCGGGGCGATGGCGGGGGACACGCCGGGTTCGATATTTGTGAGACCGGTGGTTCCGAGCACGGCGATTCACGCGGCAGCGTGTTGAGTTGGATAACTCCAAAATGCTAGGCTTACCGAAGACACCTGGTCACTTGACGAGTAGCTTCACCTTTGTCACTGCGAGTGGAAATATGTATGTCAGCTTCCATGCTGGTCGGTAATATGCAGGGTTGGGTGCATTGGTCCTGGCGTTGGAAAATACCGGAGCACAGAGGGGGATACAAACAAAGGATCTCGATGAGAGAGTTATTGAGGCAAAGCACTGCTACTAGCGTGTGCGGATGAAGTAGGACGTTTCAGATTTGCTATAGTACGTTGTGCCTAGATTTGTTCCGCCGCAGTTTGCGCAGTATGGGAGAGGCGATCAGCGCTGAAGTCAAAGATGTGAAGATGTATGCTGACGAGCAGCAAATCTACCCAGGACGATGGCGGCAGGAGGAACAGGTGGGAACAGCACTTCCGAATCTAGTGCCGGCGTTGTCGAGCACGCCGTGCCGGTGTTTATTGAGCTGAAATGAAATTCGGTCGACTTCCAGTTGAAATTGAGTTTGGAGGACGTTTGGTCACCTGACGAACATTCGACTCGACAACACCCATCATCGGGTAGCAGATCGCGCCGTGGATGCATCAGGATTGCATGGCCTGGAGTCGTATGTAGCGCTGCTAGCGGAAACATGAGGATGGGGGTGACACCATTGGCAAGTTCCGTGTTGACCTGCAGGAGGTCTTTGCTGGCATCCATCAATACTGATCAAAGGGGCGGAAATATCCAATTCCGGCCCGTCGTGTTCCATTTTGGGATTAGCAAATTCCCATTCCGGTACCCCGAGTGCCTAATTTCCCACGCTCATTGTGCTCATACCCCCTTGGCCCTTTTTTTCAGCCTCTCTTCTTTCCAATCATCATCATCATCACATCATCCGATATTATACAATATATACCACACCCAACACAATCGACCTCCCACTTGACAGTAATTCACAGTCCATATCTCCGTTCCTTGTCATGAGCTTCCCTACTCACATCCTCGACGCCCATCCAGGATACCACATCACGGAACAGCCCCTCACAGGCTACCACCACAACGACCCTTACCACCCGGAACGATGGACAACACTCCCTGATGTATCCAGACACCAGGGTGACCCGTACGACATCCCTGTTGACGATTCTCCTCCCTCGGATCTTGCCTTCCACACACAAGGTGATCCAGGGCCACCCCGTTCCACCCACCACCTCCCACTCGCGACATCCACCGATTCGCTCTCACCAGCGGCTCTCTTCCTTTCTGCGTTCAGTCCACCCACCTCTCATACCCGCCTACCAGATGACGAAGGCGAGTCTGTCGCAGGTTACGTACTCGGCCCCGTAATTGGTTATGGAAGCTTCTCCACCATCAGGCGTGCTTCTTCCCCTTCCGGTGGCATCGTCGCCATCAAAATCGTAAAGCACTCAGAGTTACAACGTCAGAACAATCCTGACTTGGCTCGTAAACGCCTAAACCACGAGACCAGAGTGTGGTCTTCCCTCAGCCACGAACATATCCTGCCTCTCTTCACCTTCGAACACACTGCTTATGCAGATTTCTTCGTCACTTTGTTTTGTCCCGCCGGCTCCTTGTTTGATATACTCAAACGACAGGGAACCCCTGGCTTACCTCACGACGATGTGGGAATGATGTTCCGCCAGGTCGTCAGAGGAGTACGCTACCTACACCAAGTAGCAGACTACGTGCATTGCGATATCAAACTCGAAAACGTCCTCGTGGACGAAATGGGCGTGTGCCGTATCGGCGATTTCGGATTGGCAAGGAAGATTGGCGAACCGGACGAAGATGACGCTTTTGACCCTACTGCGGTGCACCGTCACCGATCGACTATATCTCACTCCAGGCGAAAAGTAAAGGATTTGCTTCCTTCCCATGCAACTATCGTTCGTCACCATGCACGCCGGCACAGAACGTCCACGCCTCTTGGCGATGGGCCGCAGGTGCCCGTCCATCCAGCCCATGCCTTCCCCGCCGGATCATTACCTTACGTTGCACCCGAATTGCTTTCTCCTACGCAAGGAAGGCATGTCCGCGCTCACCCCGCTCAAGATATGTGGGCACTAGGAGTGTTACTCTACGTTCTCCTCACGGGTCGCCTACCCTTCTCTGATCCCTTCGAGCCAAGACTGACGATGAAGATTCTGCACGGTGAGCCTCCTCGCTTCTTTTTCTGTCCCTTTTTTACCGTCATTTGTGTCCTTTCTACAGGTGCGTTCGATATGCCAGAAGGCATCGGGCGAGGTGCAGAGCGCGTATTGAGAGGATGTCTCGAACGATCCGTAACCCGTCGTTGGACCATCTCCATGGTAGACGATGCGGCGTGGGGAATTGGATGGGGAGACGAAATGGACGATGAACCGACGTCCACCGCATTATCGTTATCTTCACGTCGACGATGTGACATAGTTGAGGACTACGAGTTCGCGGATTATCGGTTGTCGAGGTCGCGGGAACATTCGCGGCTATCGCGTTCACCACGCCATCGTCAGGTCGAAGTCCAACAAGAATGTGACGACGAAGAAGCTGAAGTTCAGCGTGATGACGATCACAATCACGTTTCCCACCGCACATATGGAAGCAGATCTCGTTCTCGACGATCACTTTCCTGCGTATCGACTGCTACCAGTGCTACTTCTACCAGTTCCCTCTCCACACGAAGCGCGAGTCGGAGCGTCTCCCGTCCACCTAGATTGCAACTACTTTCTCCGGACTCCGCCCTCCACGAGCTGAGTCAATCAGTGTTCAGTAACGGGTCAACATCGTCGCCGGTGATCGGGAGGGTTCCTGGACTGGAGTTGGATAGATCGGTGAGACTGAGCCATGGTAGTGCATTGTTTGGAGAGGAAGAGAGAGGGAGGAGGATGGTGTGTAAGAACGGGAGAAAGGGTGTTTGTGGAACCCTGCCTCAGGGGTTGCTTGACACGCAGTCTGCGAATGCAGGTGAGGACGGGGATACTGTGGAGGATATTTTAGGCTTGGGCTTGGGCTTGGGGATGGCAGACGCTCCCGTGAGAGGTGTCATGTCGATGCAGTGTAGGCCCGCCATTGAGGAGTTACGTCTAATAGCTGGTGCTGGAGCACGCGGTACGGCGACAGATACAGCGAAGAGTGGCAAGAGGTCCGATAGCGCCCCGCCGAGGAGTCCTACGTCGTCTCACATCAGTGTTGGGATGGACAACCGGCCAGGTACGCGATTACCTCTGGATGAGTCGACTCTCGTGCAAGGGCCAAGCCAAGATAAGCGCGCTTCAAGGAGTGAGTTTAGGTTTTTGCGAGAGCCAAGCGTCGCCCCGATTCCTATACCTCGAAGCGGGAGTGGGAGAAGCCGAAGTGTTGGGTATGGGTATGGCCGAGGATGATCTATTTTTCCCTGGATATCCAAACGCTCCAAGCTCCTGGAGATGTTCTGGTGTCTCTGACACGTCAATATCGCTGGTTGCGATCCGGTCTGCGTATTGTCTGCTCGTGGTGTGTTATTCCCCCATGCTGTCGTGCTATTGATATATTTTCTTCGTGTTTTATTTCTTGTGTTGCTGTTCTCGTTAGTTTGGGTTTGGATCTCATATTCGGGGCTTTGGATGTATCATTAGCGGCTTCTCCGCATCTTTTCGATTCCTTACGTGCCGCAGGGAATAACCGTAAGGCATCTCCTGAGTTTATACACAATTTTTTGTTCATCCGTCTCGTTCCATTCACACTCATTCACCTACGAACGCACGCACCCACTCACCCCTCAGTTCTTTCTTCTGACAACAGTATATCTTTAGCAATCGATTCGTGCGTGTATGTACACGACTACCACAATGATTTATGCGTTTTCTGGCTGTCTTCCTGCAGGGGAATACACAATAGGTTCTGCATTTTAAGCGCTAAAACAGTGGCAAGGATCAAGCAGTGTATGTCGCTGTGTTTGTTGTATCGAGTGGGTAATAGAACTGTTCTAGAAAACCAGCGTGCTAGACATCTGCCGACGGTGAAAATCATGACTCCACTACGGAGCTTGTCATCAGCTCAATTACGAGGGTAAAACCAGAAGCCGTCTCTGGGTTTGCTATATTATTAGATCGCCCGATATCCAACTTCAGCGCTGCCGTCTAGTAGACCAAAGGAGAGGGCGGACTCAGCTCATGTTGTATACTGACTGAGCTGAACTCAGCATTACAGACGAGGCTGGCTACCGTGGCTCGCGATTTGTAGACCACGATCCAGAAGGAACTCTAGCTGTCCGGCATTGCGCAATGGGGGGTTCATCTTATTGCCAGATATGTGGGGAAAGGGACATTGGGAAAGTGGTCTTGGCGATCGATGGTACCATTAGGTTGAACTTGGGCGCGGTCATCAGGGGGATTCTATTACGCCCCCGTGCGGACGGAAGCTACCCATCGCACCATCAGCTTCTGCATTCTCTTCACTGCTCAACCCTCTACCGGACATCAAACACTTGCAACAGGATTGGGTAAATGAAGGCAAAATTTGGGGCGGCGAGGAGACTTTAGTTTCGATGCCAGCGAGTCCTGAATAATTGTCGGAAGGAGATGGAATCTTTCCTGTTTTTAAATTTTCGAGAACCGAGAGGTGGGCTCAGTCCGTGGGTTTTTCAGGACAAATACGACAGGGACGCGTTATACATAGAGAAGACGACGAATTTGAATGTGCGATAGATACGCCATCGGTTGAAGTCGCGTCGGATCATCTCGTTGGAGCGATAATGCGTGTACGCCTGCCGCGTGACCCATGACAAGTACAAAAACCCAGACTATGCCGTATTAACTTCACTGTGGCGCACGTACCAGATCGGAAAAGCTGAGATACGCCTGAGAGTAATAGTGCCGTTAGGCTTGGATTTGTGAGGATGGAGTCATTCTAGCGGTCAACCCGCAGTATTTCAGTTATGGGCACCGTAAAGTGGAAAAGGTGCTACCAGTATTGGTCAGGGTTTCCAGATAGAAACCAGCCACTGTTCTGGTTGACCCATGCCAGAAAGTATGTGTCTAGTCTATCGGGACCCTGTCTTTTTCATATGCGCCAAGATCTTGTCTACCTCCGCGACGTTCTTATCAGCCAGCCTTCGGAACTACGGCAAACTCAACACGCTGTCACCACGGCAAGCCCAACAACTGCGGACGAACCTCGTCGATTTCAACAGAATGCTTCTCGTATTTGCCTTTCTTAACGCTAGCTTGATGAGCACGCCTTATTTGAACCCGGGCATCCTCTGCTAGGCGTTGTGCATTTGAGACGAGAGCTGTCCGCGCTTCCACCGTGGGCCTCCGAAGGTTGGTCAGTGATACGTAGGGTGGCAGAAGGGAAGACCGACTTACCTGGGTATGGGAATTTTGATGGTGCGGGTGTCCTGTCTCTGAGGAACGACCCCAGGTAACTTGGCATTGTATATTGCCTGTTCGACAGCTTTCATATTCTATTGAGTCGTCAATGAAGGACAAGGGCTTCCGTGCACCGACAACCATCGACGCACATTTTCGTCGAATACCGTCACAATTAACATTGAACAATCCTTTACACCAACTGTGGCAATTTCTTCCAATTTGACGGGGTCGTTGCCTTTCCCATGAACCTCCACCCTTACAGGAGCAAGCAAACTAGGCGTCACGCGGCCGCTTGCTCGGTTCTCGAAGGCGGCCACCTCTTTCCGATACCATTCGACCGTGGAAGACATCTTCGTTTCTGCTTTTTGGTATTCAGAGCGCGCCTCCTCCGTGGTTAGGAGTTGCCGCGAGCCCGGGACTAGCTCGGCAGTGGATTTTATCTTGGACTTGGATGCATACTGGCGACCGAGGGCTATAGATGGCGCTGTCTGTCTTAAGCCAACTTCATATGAACTGTTGAGATAAAACAGAATAGGTGTTGAGCGATACAAGAGCTGGCGAAGAAAAGTCAAAGACATGGAGTGCAGCTGGGTGCAGAGACATCCGTGTTGTATGTAGCTACCTAAAATAGTAATGCGAGCCTAACAGGACATGCGACGTCACAATGATGTCTATAAAATCGATGCCCGTACTAGAGGGCGAAGCGTCTACTCAGTCCCATCGTATATCAGAAATATAATAGCACTGCTGGGTATCGACCTCGCAACCGTAATCCCGCATCCCGCATAGAAACCTCTTATGCCCTGAGCTTTGTACATCTCCCTGGCCGTGCCGAAGAAAGTGGGGGCCGGAACACCTTTACCACGCGGGCGCAACTCCTCCTCTGTCTGCATGATGCTCTTCACTGTGTCAGCTGGGAAGAGAGATAAGTTGTACGCTCCGCCAGCGCATGCTCCCGCAATAGCTGACTCCCAGGGAAGGATGTCTTTCCTTTCGAGCTGTACTCCATGTGATTTTGCACGACGTTGGATGAGCTGAATCCCCACGAACTCTTTGCATGCAAACCACACTGCACCCCCCCCTGTCTCTCGGATAAGCGTGCCCGTCTGGCCGAGCCAAAGCCCGCGTAAGCCGGTTTTCCGGATGACCGACACGAGGACGGATATCGGACCAGGTAAAGCATTCCTCGTCATAGATGCAACTCCTGATGTCGCGACTGTTGTATAACTCGCAGATGCCGAGAGTATGGCGGCGGGCCTATCCAGCGCTAGCATTTGAACCTGCATTTTA
Organism: Pisolithus orientalis; assembly: GCF_024613125.1. Lineage (NCBI taxonomy): Eukaryota > Fungi > Basidiomycota > Agaricomycetes > Boletales > Pisolithaceae > Pisolithus > Pisolithus orientalis. The sequence continues at coordinate 52,727 of NW_026260872.1, read as the reverse complement.
CATTTGACGAGTTCGATAGGTGTCCTGGGCGAGCATGTAAGTCAACGCATATCGAGCTGGATTCCTTACACACAGGACAAAACTGGTGATGGCGCCTGCACCTGCGCCTGAAAGGGCAAGCTGTAAAAGGGTAGGGTCCCGGGACAAGGGATGAGGGTTCAGTCGCCGTAGCAAATTTTGAAGTTCGTTGTAGGAAAGGAACAACGTCGCGTTCTCTGCCATTGCTCCGACGACGGGAGCAGGTAGTCCCTGAGCATTGGTTGAATACAGGAAAGGCAAGGGTTAAAAAGAAACTCACGCGATAGAGCCCCCGTACGCCCTCGTTATGCCACGTTCGCACCAGACAATCTATGGGTCCGTTGAAGCGCGCCGTTGGATCCAGTACCTGGGACTGGAGCCTTACTTTGATGAGATCAAAAGGGTGCTCGAATACTTTGGAAACCATCCCTGCAATCTGGCCGGTATTATGATTGTTGCACCACTAATGAGGCATTTTAAGAGAACATACGCTACCAAACGCTATGTCCTTGATTGCGCGAAAAACATTTGAAGACGAGGGACGCGTATCATCCCACTGGGTGAAGGGTATCCTGGAGTGCTTCCATACGCAACTGAGCTATCGATGGGAGAGTGGAACGCCTGGGTTGCATTCAGGCCAAGGAACAATGTATTCCTGCGGACATGATCCTGTTGGGAAGCGTGCTTCGGAATTCGGCTTGCTTCGGCAAACAGATTGGCCGACGGTACAAACACTGGTAAACACAGCAAGGTAGATGATACAGGACATCAAAAAGAGACACAGCTAGGAGATGGAAGGAAGGTCTTCCGTGGTAGCTAGTGGAAACACAAGAACCAGTACAGTACTCCAGGCCAGTCCGATCATCATAGACATTACGACGTGCCAACTAAAGACACGTTGTGTACTGGTTTACGTTACTTACATGACAGGGTAAATGCTTGTCGACCTCAAAGGGAAAAAAACAGGGGTCCCATGCAATTCACAATAGTAAAACACCTTCACGCTATAACTCCTGATTCACTAAAACCAACAGGAGAAGACTGCCAAGGCAAAGGTGAAACACGTGGACTTCGTACTTGAGAGAACAGTTCGGTACGGGGGCTATGCATGAGGGTGGCTAGACGGAAAGCAGCCACTGTTTTGATTGACCCCATACAGTCCCTCCCTTGTTATCGAATTCCCTGTTGTTTCCTGGCCATCAGAGGTGATGGATAGACGGTGTGCAACTTTGGGCGGCGGAAGGGACGTGAACTAAATTTTTCTCAATTAGTAAATGATAGAATGGCTAGTCATGAATGGTACGGAACGTCGGTGCGTAGTTGGGTAATCGACGACGTGAATTCATGTCTGTGGGGGGAAAGCCGAACCCAAGAGGGGGGCTGCAAGTCGAGACCATACGTTGTCCTCGGATCGTTCTTGTCGCAGTGACCCGAAGACCTTTCCAAGAAGACCCGTGATGATGCGATTACCATCACTACTGGCCTCATTCCTGATATTCCTTGATATTCCATTGGCCTTGCTTTGGTTCACCTTTGTCACTGCTTTATATAAACGTTGTAAAGCTATAACCATGTATAAGGCTGGACTGGATGACTGGCGGCTGCAGACCGGGTTAGGGCTGCATCACAGGTCCACAGATGCTTTCGGCCCGCCCGGCCCGTTCGCACTTTGAACTCCGACAGCACGTACGCGTCGCCCTCGAGGGAGTCCGGGACGAGCAGGGAACGACGATGACGACGCTGACAGACTCACAGACACTCCTCGCATTCAAGGCGGGCCGCTCGTTCCGCCGTGGAAACACGTCCTTTGTCGATGCAAACCCCACCAAAGGCGCTGTCGTCCTGTCGAATGGCGACGACGGGCTCCTCCATCTCTTGTGGAAAGAAAGACCGAGCGCGACCGTGCGGGAGGACCTGATATTGTTCCCTGGAGACGCGACAATGGAAAGGGTCACCCAGGAGAGGAGTGGGAGGACGTTTGTGCTGAGGTTCGAGAGCTCAGATCAAAAACACTTTGTGGGTGTCCTTTCTTGATGTATGGTTAACAGGGGTGCTGATCGAGATACTGCACAGTTCTGGATGCAGGTAAGACCACGCGTTCCCCCTCTTTCGTCTGGTATCACTCATGGGGTTGACAATTAGAACGCATCTGATGCACGAGATGACGAACTCGTCGGAAACTTGAATAGATTCCTCGCCGATCCAACGGCTGTCCCTATCTGGAACGCTAGTGGTAGCTCGGCATCGCAGCAGGCGTCGTCCTCCTCTGACCCCGCTGGAGGTTCCTCTGCGTCCGGGTCTGGGAATGCGGGGTCGGGTTCGGCTACGTACGTTGCCTTTTCGCTCGATAGTAGCGTTGATCTTATTCCCCTTAATGCGCTGCATCACATCCCACTTTACATTCTCCCATCACTTTTCGGCCAAAAAAAAACACACAGACATCGTGCTGCCCAAGCGGCTGCACCACCTGCCGGACTCGCAACTGCCGAACAACTCTCGCGCTTACGTGCCCTTGTCACGTCCATGGGTGCATCGTCTACAACAGCTGCAAACGCGGGGCCCAACGTGCACACCAATACCCATCCGGGCGCCAGTGCATTCGATGGTGGATCTAGTTCGGCGGAAGGTACGCACTTCCCCTCGTCTCGGTTCCGACTTTGAACACCATGGAATACGTGTAGATGAGGACGAGGACGACATCTCCCTCACCGATATCCTAACCCCCAAGGTCATTCTTCCCTTGATTACATCTCACCCATCACTTCTGCCGTTGCTGTTCCAACATCTTCCACCTGAATTCATATCCCTTATGCCTCCTCCACTCCCACAGCCTGGAGACGAGGGCGACGAGCAACCCGTTGGTGACCCAATGACGTTCACCTCCCGCTCTCCTTCGACGCCCTCCACTTCGACGACCTCGTCGTCGTCGTGGGAACCAGCCACAGCCGAGGATCTCGCGAGCCTGACCGAGAAGCTCCGGCGCACGATTCATTCCAACCCATTCCGTGAGGGCGTTGCCCAACTGGATCGGGTGTTGAGGATGGGCATGGGAGCGGCGTTGGTGAGAAGTTTGGGCTTAAGGGCTGAGGCCGGGACAAGTGTTAGCGCGTTTTTGCAGGCAGTGAGTGAGCAGGGCAAGGTAGAAGCAGAGGGAGATATCATGGATCAAGATTGACCTCGTGCCAGACAAAAAGGCGGATGGTAGATGTTGAGCGATGCAATACGTCATTTATTCATACCGATTGACTCATGCAAATGGTACATGGATGCGAGAATGACTGATGCGAGTCTATGTAGGGGATATGCATACATGGCGAGCGAACGTATGAGGTATGAGATGCGGCACTGCGTACTATTAACTGTTAGGGACATTAGGCCAACTGCGTCAGTGACTCCGCTCTGTAAGCCACCGAAGCACGATATCCAGATTATGCCGGCTCTTCATCGAGCACTGTTTGGTATTGTGTTATCGTGTTAGCGGGTTCGAGGAGACAGGAGATGGAATGGGAGCGTACCGAGTAGCACTGGTGGAAATGGTTGTTAGTTGTTGGGTAGGCAGAGATATGAGAGGGGGACATACCGAGACGGGGCGGTTTTGGATTTTGTCGAGTTCGCTGCCGAGAGTTGGGTAAATGTGTTGATGACAGAAGTACAGGGATGCTCACAGTTCACGAATGAGATCCTTGACAGATGCATGGTCTGGGATGTCATTTTTGTTACCGAGCTACGTGCGGGAAGATGATGTACGGGTGGTTAATGGGAAATCAGCGCGGACGTACGACCAGAAGAGGGACGCCTGTTAGACCTGGTTGGGAGAGAAGTTGATGGAGTTCGAATCTTGCCGTGTCGAATTTATCGTGCTGCCGGGGCTAGTCGAATCGACATGGCTAGGTTGATGGCAAATGGTACATACGTCGGCAGAATCCACGATGAAGCTTTCCAAACCCGTCAGCAACGCGGACCCTGTAGATAATTGGAACGCACACAATAGCGTCCATGCCATGACAGTACCGCTCCCACATGGACCGGAATTTGGGTTGACCTGCTACATCCCATATCTTGAAAGTTACGGCGCCTTTGCGGACTTTGCGATAGTTGAACGCAACGGTTGGAACGACGTCCTCAGACCACTGTGGCGGGTCTCAGAGGGCGTGTAGACTGTGAATTGGGGGACTTGCCTGTCCTGAACCGATGACATTGACGAAGGACGTCTTCCCCGATGCCTGTGTGTGCGTGTCAAGAGCGGCGCGCTTGTGGCCTAATTGGACGTGCCTGCAACCCGACAACGGCTATCTCAGCTGCCTTGGCGAACAGAATGCTGTTTGTCGCTGGGTCATGTACTGTCCTCCTCGCCGTCAAACGAGCGCTGCCCACCTGCTCAACCACGCAACCACCGACGACCACAACCACATATTGGAGTACAGTACTAGGACGATGCCGACGGCAGGTGTGAGCGGAGTCAGCGGAGTTTAGAAATGTGTGGGTCCATCGAGGTCCACTCGGTTTGGTTGTTCGAATCCCGCCTCGGACAAATCTTTTTAGGTATTACTGGGATAGGAGCTTATTACCATATATGGTAACCACTCTCACGACTCTCAACCGAACAGCCCTCGCTAGTTTGCTTCGCTTCCTTCTATTCGACGATCCACAACCATGTCCCTTCAAAAAGACGTCTACCTTGTCATCGGTGGAAGCGGTTTCGTAGGTCGACATATCGTCGAACACCTCCTGGCGAGGGGAGACGCCGTCTCTGTGTTAGATATTGTGCAGAGACATCATGATGTCCCGTTTTATATGGGAAACATCACCGACGAACGGGACGTGCTGGATATATTGAAAAAGGTGCACATTTCGTTCTCTCCAGTTCTTTTTGCTCTCGTTTAACGTTTGAAATATCTCAGTCGGGCGCTACATGTATCATACACACCGCCTCACCACAACACGGCGCGAAAGACCCCTCCGTCTACTACAAGGTCAACGTCGAGGGCACCCGAGCTGTCATCGACGCAGCTATCGCAGCCGGTGTCCGTAAGCTCGTCTACACCAGTTCCGCAGGCGTCGTATTTGACGGCACTGACGTCGTGAATGTCGACGAACGGGTACCCTATCCGGAGAAGCCGTTCGACGCATATAATGATTCCAAAGCCCAGGGCGAGAAAGTCGTGCTGGAGGCAAATGGAAAGGGTGGGCTGTTGACCGTCGCATTACGTCCTGCGGGGATATTCGGGTCGGTATCGCTTTCGCTTTCGTCCACTGGCTTGCTAACGCACCTACGTACGTAGGCCGGGAGACCGCCAAATGATGGCCGGCTTATACCAAGCCTATCAACGCGGCCAAACCCACATCCAGATCGGCGACAACAATAACTTGTTCGATTATACCTACGTCGGGAATATCGCACAAGCCCACCTGCTCGCATCCGACAAACTCGTTCCTCCTCCCTCTTACTCCTCTACTACGCCGAGCGAACCCAAAGTAGACCCCGAGAGTGCGACGGCAAAGCTCAACGAATCTCTACACCGTGCTCTCCCTCCCATATGTGCCACGACCGAATATCACCGCACGCCACACAGCTCCGCGCGGCCACTCGGTCCCTATGTCACACCCCCTCCCAACGCTGAATCCATCCTATCCGCGTTCAACACCCCATTCGACCCACGTGAACTCAAGCATCCCATCATCCGTTCTCGGTTCGACCAGTTCGCCGAGAACGCATTGGCGGCTGCTGAGAAGGACCCCCTCAGAGTCGATGGTCAAGCGTTCTTCATCACAAATGGAGAGCCGGTTTACTTTTGGGACTTTACGAGGTATGTTTGGATGGCTCTCGATCCCCCTGCACTCGAAGGGTCGAAGAACCAACGAGCGGAGAAAAAAATATTCAAGATTCCACGCGCTTTCGGGATGGCACTAGGGTTCTTATCCGAGTGCTGGTCTTATCTCATCGGCAAGGAGCCGCTGTTCACAAGGTTCAGGGTATCCTATACTTGTGCGCAGAGGTATCACTGTATCGAGAGAGCAAGGAGAGTGCTAGGGTATGTCCCGGAGGTGGGATTGGAAGAGGGTGTCAGGAGGATGGTGGAGGTGAGTATTTCTGTGCGGCGGCCGTTCAGCGTTACTAACGAATCTTCATCAGGCATTCAAGAAAGAGAACGGCTTATCATAAACGGATATACTGCTTTGCTTCGGTGGTACTCTTTGCCATACTATATACACTTTTTTCGTCGTTTTCTTTCCCATATGTGCGAACGTTGTGTACCGCCCCAGTCGCGCGCCAACCATCTGGCGCTGACAGCGACATCGCAAATATTTGACATGACACGTACACTGTGCTTATGCGCGTGCACCTTCGCATGTAGAAGATACTAGACTGTGCTAGACCATTGCACCGTTACACTGCCTTACCCGACGCGCAACCTATCACGAGAGTGACGCTGCACGGACCATCATGTAAAGGTCACCACCGCCACCCTCACACGGACTGCGCCCTGATCTCGTATCTGGCGCGCCCGCCTAAATCTGCCGAGCCTATGGCGTGTAGCCCGCACAGGGTGTGTTCTGGTGTGTCGCGTATTGCTACGTGCCTATCATATGATGGCACAGCGCTTAGTACCTCGTACTACATCGGAACACGTTGCCTTCGACTGTAAAGTGCGGCGTTAAGTTAGGGAGGACCTAACGACATAGGGTCAAACGAATGATGCATGTTAAGGGCGTACTTACACGGACGATTGCGGTACTTACAGCGTACTTCCTGGATCGGTAGGATACCTAGTATAGTACGATCTAGTATAGTGCAGGGTAACATGACTACTCGTGCGTCGCGTTGTTTGCCCAACTGAACGTCCAGCCAACGAGGTCGCCATCCGTGCACGATGTCAGTATGTGTCAGTCGGAGGGCAAGGGTGCAAGGTACGAGTATGCACGCCCGCCCGCGCTGGGACGTCCGCGTTTTCTCGCACCGTCATGCGCATAATGACCCTCCCCTCCCCCCCTTTCCCCGCATATCCCTACTCAGCAAGCGGGCAATATATCACATCGATATATTGTGACAGATCATCACCATCGTCCGCAACCCGTCCTAGACGATCCGGAACCGGTTCTACCATCCCACTCTCCAGTTCGCCATCTGCCGCTGCGATATCTATGATCTTGTCGGCCATGGGGGACTGTATCGGGTGGTGGGAGTAGCGGTTCTGATGGTTGGCGGTTAGCGGCCGTAGGGGAATTTAGAGTGAAGTGAAGTCTTACTGTTGATACCGAGATCGGAACAGAAGCTGTTTGCGATCCCTCGACAGACTTAGGAGTGCCCTCGGTTGTATGCGTAGCACCAGTCCCGCTACTGCCCGTCATCGTATACACCCCTTGCGAACATGAATATACATCGGGGTAAGGATGGGACCACTTCAGCAGTGTGAACAATGAAGATTCAACGGCACGTTAGACAAAGAATGAGCAGGGAGGATGAGATAATACACGCACCATATCTTGATAAGTTTGCCTACTGGTGGCAGGTAAAGGGGCCCCGAACGCAGGCGTCTTGGTGGTGCCCGGAGGCTGGTAATACTCTTCTTCTTGGACACCTCTTCCATTCTCAGATTCGCGGCAGTTCAGACTGGGAAGAGTGGGAAGGGGGAGGAGCAGTCGTGGTCGTTGTAGGTGGGGCAAAGGTTAATCCATGGGAAAGGGAGATTTGGAAGGAAGCTTACAGTTGGAAAACGGAGTTGACGTAGACTGCAAAGGCAGATCAGGCAGGGGTGGGGAGCACAGCAAGTTGAGCACTGAGGCAGGTAAAGATTATGAGGAGACTCACGTTTACTTCCAATCATTTGGAACATGACCCAGTACTGATGGCTGGGAACAGCGACGAACTAGAGAAGGGGTGAGTTATGTCTATCATGGATTGAAAAACGCATGGTCTTACGGCGCAGAGGTAGGCAACCTGGACGAGCCTAAAGAAAAGCGCAAGCCAAGTGAAGGATATACCGCAGTGAAACGAAGGAACGTCACGTACGTGAAGCTTAAGCCTCTATTTACTATGAGGACGTTGACTCTGTCAATAAAGCGCTTTGGTCTAGTATGGTATGTAAGATACTCAGGCTAAGCCAGGTGGAACACCGGTAACTTACATTCGCATATATGGGTAATGTTGCGGGCGTAACCAGTAACATAGCGTCAAAAGGATCAGGACGTCGGCCAATACCGCAAAGCTGAGGTGGGTCGCTGCTATAGCCTGACCAAACGACAGGAATGAGCGAGAAACAAAATGGATCGCATTTGGAATGGTGACCTTCATCGCCGGCAATGCAAAAGAATCAAGTTGCCTTTGTTGGAACCTGTAGAGTGTCAACGTTGGGAATACCAACCATACGATAGAACTGACATTTGACCTGCAGACGCTGAGCGAGAATTCGGTCAACGCCTTCGCGTAGATCATCAAGATATACTCACTCATTCCAAAGACTGCGCAGTAACATGTATAAGCGGCAATTATCCATTTTTCAAAAGAGTGTCCTTACCGAAGGAAACGAATGAGAGCGAGACCTATGGACGGATCAACCCAGATCTGATTTGAGTGTCTAGTAACACGCACCACTGATAGGGAAACTGGATGTGATCCGCTCGAGACTATTGCGGAGTGTCAGAATTGCTTGTAAATGTGAAGGGAAAAATTACCTTCGAAGACGCGGAAAGCAAAGAAACTGCACCCAGTGAGAATGGTACAGTATCCCGAGCCAAGTACAAAACTCACAGCTGGGATACGAAGACGATAACGAACTACAAGATGCCATCAGTCAAGAATGCACCTCTGAATGGGGATGGAATGACGAACCGATAGCGCATATTGAACCTTGGGAAATTGATCATTCAGTGCTAGTAGTTGCAGATATGCCTCAAATGACCTACACACATAGAACTAGAGCAAGCGTGAATGGTACGACGGCTTTTAAAGCAAACTATGCACGTACGGAGGAGCAACCAAAACGTCGACAGGGATGGCGTACAGGTCGATCAGAAAGTGATATAGTCTATCAGATGTGAGTAGGTTTCAAGGGCGACGACGACTGACATACGCTGCAGAAACTGAAGAGCCAGGGAGTCAGTTGGCGGAATCCAAGCTGCAGTGAGTAACACAGCGCGCACCCGAGGCAGATGCTATGGTATCTACGATGCTGGGACGCGTCAGAAGCTACCTGACACAAGCGAAGCTCGCGATACTCACGCAAGTAAGATGACCTGTGCGTGCGTACGGGACAATGTTACTTCAGTCAGATTGAATAAAAGGCATAGACACGCACGAAACACCGTATTCGATTACTGTCCTGGGGGAAGCGTGCGTAGTACGCATAGGTCTCTAAGATGCGAATGGCGTCAGGGGGGACTGACTCAAAGGGCAATGAAGACTCACGGAAAATGGTTCCCCCATAAAGAAGTGATGAAGTGACGAACCCCGCGAAGAGAATACCCAAGTTCTCGGCTTCTCTGGAGGATGAGAAATTCAGATTTGGAGTCGGAGTTGGGGTGGAGGCCATTGTCAGCTATACGGGTGACTATGAAAATGGAGAATGGAGGGAGCAGGACATGGGAGGGAAGGGATTGAGGTGACAGCTGTCGCTGGTGTAGAGCCTAGTTTATAAGTATCTACGCATGTCCATGCCGCAGCCCAGTACATACCTGCTAAGTTCAATAGTACTTATTTCAGCCAACCGTTCAGGTCGATGTTTGTTCCCGGCCTTGTCGTCCCTGGACAAAGTTACATACATGCTTGTAAACCCGCGAATAGAAATTACGACACCTTCATTCCCACAACTCGATTCGGGACTATTATTCGCTGGAGATAGTATGATAGGTGTGTAACTGATTGAGCTGCCCAGGAAGAAAGTGGTTAGACACGATTAGTACGGTTGGGCGTCGTACCAGCCAAGGCTATTGAAGTTTGGCACCCCTTCCCCTGTCCCAAGGTTGTGGGGTGCTTCGATGGCCCTTCGCCATTTAAATACTAGTTACCATATGGATCAGGAGTATCTAGGTCCGAGCCGACAACTTGAACGACAAGGCCTAGCTGGGTCAAAACTGGATTACACTGAGTCGTTACAGCAGTGGGTTGCTTGTGACACTTTTTTCGATTGAACCTTCGCCAAGCGTCCATGAAGCATCTAGGTAGCTTCTTTCAAGCCATTGTGTAATGACGGTGACAGACTGGTTTGCAAGGGAGCATGAGCCATATCGTCGTCCCCGATGAACCGACGACTTACCCATTGGGAGCTAATCACGATTCTCTCATGTTGACGTATGATCTAGGTATGAATCAGCAAGGTTTCTTGGCCAGGCGTAGTTTAACTTCGTCACTCTTAGACCCAGGTTCAGCAACCACCGAAGGTTTATTGACATGCCAGTGTGGTTACTCCAGGCATGCAACATATCCGTAACTACGAAACATACCCACACCTGAGAGTTAGTGGCGTTTAGACCTGACATGAATTCAATTCGCCAAGCGAGGATCCACTCGCAGAGGGTAAGTGTCATCTGCAAAACGGTCGAATTACAGCATACACATAGGACAGTTTTTGAATTGTTCAAGGGCTCGGCAAGTACTGTTACTCAACTCGGCAAATGCTAAGCGCTCGTCGAGTGCTCGTCGAGCACTAAACGTTTTATAGATAGTGTCCGGTCAACTGACTTCCCCACTAGTAAGCTCGGAACCAGGAAGGTGGCGCTTCTGGCAGGTTTGCCCCAGAGGTAAGTACTTACATACTTTGTTCGTCTGTCAACTCATACTGCCATACGGTGCCTTACAGGTATTGCATAGCTACCAGCGGCGATACGGGGTCGTTGGTGTCATTATTTTAAGATGGCAAGTACATATGTACATCAGCAATAGGGTCTTCAAGGCAAAGTTGGAGTCTCTGTTGAATATAGTGTGTCATGGAATGCTCACTGCCCTTGCAAGATGTGCCCCAACACCATTTAATGGCGACGCAGATTGAACAACTTTATCGTGTTTCATGGTACCCAGTCATGTTCGGTGAACTGGAACGACTTGCCAGGGATGCCTTGAGTTATCTCCGGGGTTCTTTCAGTCTGTCACTGCCTCGAAGGATTTTGCAACGAGAAATCCATTTCTTTACGATGTGCGTTCTACAGAAGGTAATACACGGTCTCAATTCGACGGATATCGATGCCTCCCTTCTACATATTTTCAGTTGTGAAATGGCCAGATATCATTTGCACACCCAATTCTTGTTCGAAAGGCTGTCGCCTTGCCCGAGTCGCCCACTTCATACCTGTCAGGGCTTGAACTTGCACAGAAGATGAATCAACCGATGACAATCCTGACGCGCAAAATATGATACATGAGACTTGCACAAGACACTATACACGACACTCGCATTGGTAATAATGGAGGTGAAATAGCAGTCATGGACAACGATGCCAAAGCATAGGGAAGACATTCGATAGTAAAACGAGACAGCCAAAGACAACAGAAAGGAGTATATAAAAACCGTGTGAGGTGACTAGGAGTCGAGGCGGGTAGGGAGTCGCTGAGAGGCAGACAACTGGACATCTTGGAGAACAAAGTCGTGCGCATCACGGATATTGATAGCTTCTAAGGAGTGTTCATCCATCCGTTCGTAAGGATGCACGCCTGGGGTGGGTTTCCGGAGACGAATGCAAATTACCTCTGCATCGTCAAGGTTCACGGCGTACTTGCTACCATTCCAGACGCCGGGTCCACGTGCGCAGGCCAAAAGTGCATCAAGTACACCAGGTCGTCGTGACCGTACAGGTAGAGTGGCTTGGAGCCCTCTACATGTCAGAAGGAAGCCCGACCGGGGGTTGGCGGTCGGATGGGAATGTTTGATGCAGTACTCCAACAACTGGTCAGAAGGAATCCGATGGACATCACCACAGTCAGCAAAGTAGTCAGGGGAGTCGGCTAGAAAACTCGAGGTGCGTGGGGATGGGGCACGGGTAAAGAAGCGCCATGCGAGAATGGATTGATCGTCCGATTTCTTTATGATTTCATGCTGAAGCTTCATAAAAGTTTCGGTCTCGCCCTGTCCATACACTATGGGCAAGTTGACACCGAAAAGACCCATCAGCGCATACACCCTGTCCTCGGGCTTGGATGATTTCCGTCCCTTGGCCCATGACATCCGCGTTGCGACACTAAAATGAGGGACGCGCTCTGGGTGCATGAGGGCATCAGTATGGATACCCGTCACGCTGGATATTACACTGGCAAGGCCAGCTTTCGTTCCAATCTCTTTCCAATCCTTAGCGAAGAAGAATACATTCCCTGGTGCCAAAAGTTCCTGAAGGGTCCACGCACGACTGAACCACTTGGAGCGTCGAAATGTGCTGCTCTCCTGCTCCGGCCTTTCTCTGCTCTCGACGTCGTGTAGATAGACAAAACACACTGCTGCTTGGTTAAACCAAGCATACGATGAGTTCAATGCTTCGTCGAAGGCGGTGATGCTGTTGGCATCCGCACAGCAGGTGTCGATCCAGACGTAGTCCAGGCCATGCTGCAGCGCCAGCGTACAACAACCTTGGACCTTATCGTAGCCTGGCTTTTGGCATACGCCCGGAGTGCCGATTTCGTGGAAACGATGCGCTTCCCCTGATTGCCATGCGTGTGAGAGTATGGCATAAGGAGGTAGATCCAAGAAGTGTTCCAGCTTCTGGGTGCGAGCGTTCAGGAGGTACATGGCCCAGGTCAAGATCGGATCAGGGCATGCGGGCAATCGTGATGACAATGATGGGCTAGCGCCGAGATGCTGCGTGCGATTTCCCTTATACTTGAAATCATTACTTCCAATCTGAGGAACATATCAAGCGCGTACACATATGTACCGGAAATTGACCACACATTTACGGACAAAGTAACACTAGTATTGCAACTGAGCGTATCTCGGATCGTGGGTAGATCGCCAGTATGTATTCTGACCAAAGCCAAGTGGCTGTTCGCCCATTTCTCCAATAGAGAAAGGTCACGAGTTCCTCGCGAGAGTGCCGTCACAATGGGTGGGATCTAAGCATCACCTCAGGCCTCAGGTTCTGTTGAGGCCACCGAACTCGGGCCAGCTGTTACCTGCACCGTGCCGGGCACATGAATCCTGAAAGTGCGTCGTAAATCGGGTAGCACAGGAAGAGATCGGGAAGGAGAACGGTCGACAGAGCCTCCGAAAAGTGATCAAAGATTCTGGGGTTCACTTACAGTGTTTCGTCCTCAAGTTCAGTGTGATCTTTAACGCGGAAATATACAATCGGGAGGGCAAACAGCATGCCTGCGGCGCTCAGTCCCCACGTCGAGATAAATATGTTCATATAACTGTTCGTTGAAATTTTAGCGTCGTGGAAAAACAGAAGACTCTGCATGACCAAGACATGTAGGATAGAAACACTCACGGCAACCCAACACCATCTGCACGCCATACGCCAGCCGCGCCGCAGGATTGGAGGCACTTGTCTACCAGAGTGCATATGTTAAGGTGTCGCTAAAGGTGAGCTGATGCACAAGATACATTCGCACGTATCAGAGTAACTTACAGAACCCGGTGAAGACGGCTAGCTTGGCTATGTCATTTGACATAGCGCCCATAAGCCAGTACGCGTATGTCTGCCACATCGAATCCAAGAATCCACAAAAGATCATGAGCCAGATGTGTGCAGGGAACGAGCTATTGTATATGTCGATCTTGTTGGGATTGTTAGCTTCGGATGCACGAGTGTATGTCCTAGATGGCGTGGCGATCAAAAATGGTGTTGTCCACGGAAGGTGGAAAGTAATACACACTTCTGGTAGAAATAGGACCATATGTTGACGACGAAGACCAAGGGAAAGACGATAACCCATCCAAGGAATGCACGAGTCCGACGCCGGAGGCGCTTCTTGTCGAGAACGCAGTGCCCAATGAAAACTGAACCAAAGATTTGAGCAGACCAATAGACGAAGTTGTTCAGACCTCGCGCACGGATGGTAAAGATGGTACCATTATAGTCATTGAATTCTGTAAAATGCGCTGTCAGCAAAACGCAAGCCCCGGACCATGGATACTGACGCCAGGTGTAGAAGTAGTTGCTAGCGAAGAACATAGGAAAGAGCAGTACAATCCAAGGGTCAGTTCTAAGCGCGACAAACAGGTTAAGGAATTCCGCCTTCCAGGATGGATGACGAGCAAGGACGACCTTCGTGCCGTCAGTCCGGGTCATCAACTCGGGATTGGTCATAAGAAGCGGAAGAAAGAATCCAGTAATAGTCAAAACCAGGAAACCAATCTGTCAGGAGCTTCGTTAGTACTTGCCAGCATATCAGCCTCATCGTGTCTTACGTAAGTACCATTGCTCACTGCTCGTCGTCACGTCAGCCAGATACTACGCGCCGCATTTGGGCGTCATGTCACGCACCGCTGTTCGCTGTGGAGTGGAAACCCCCGGCAAAAGCAACTGCAGATCCAGCAACACCGCCCAAGCTGAAAACCGCCCAGAAGATGCCGATGTATAATCCCTTCTGTGCCTCAGTGGGATATGCCATCATGAGTGAGCCCTGTGCAGTCCATAACATGGCTGCACAGACACCGAGGACGGCCCCTGACGCGATAACATATCCCGTCGCATTGGGGTGAATGTTGACAACTCTGCGAAGATCAAGACGGCGTAACCACGGGTGTTATGAACGAATAAGTTCAGACGCACAAAAAGGAAGATATATAGAGAGGATATCCCAAAGTTCCCAGCATGAGAGTGATGCGAGCTCCGAGGACGTTACTGATCGTTCTTGAACCAAAGGTCAGTCGAAGTACGTCAAAATTTTCGAAGGCGCCAAAACCTACCCTGAGAAAAAACCGAAGAAGGCGAATGTAGCGTAGAGAGCGGAACTAGCATTGGCCTGGGCCGTTGGGTTGACTTGACCACCACCACCAAGACCGGAGAGGGCGTTGTACATGCCGGGACACATGAAACAGACGAAACCCAACAGTGCGACTTGGGCGGTCGGATGAGAGTAGAATCCCTTCCATCCTGAGGGCTGCTCAAAAATCTCAACCTGCTGTGAGCCTTCATATTCGCCGGTAGGCGTTCCACCGCCGACTTTTTCAGCTTCTACAACTGAGCTGGGCATGAGTGAAGGTGGAGAGCTGCCCTGCGGTGGCGGAAGAGAGGGGGGGATGGAAAACTAACCATACACTCGGCTCTGGGTACGAAGTACTTATACAAAGAATAAGTTATCGACGCACTTGTTATGGGTGTGCGGGTAACATGTGGAGATGGGCCGCACCATGTGGGCGGATTTCCACAATCTGAGCTGCAGTGGGGGTAAGTAAAGCCATATCAAGAGAGGCTCATAATGTCCTCTACCCAATCAGTGTCTATCAGAGTCTCATGGCCGGGCATTGCATGTCGGATCTCGATCAACTCAACCTAAGTGTCATTGCATGCTGTTCCACTCCATGTGGGTCGAATTATCGGGGAACTCACCAGATACGACAGAATCCAGTGATGTTCCCTCGCAGGAGGATCCTAGCATGAACGCGACTCGCAATGTGCTACACCCAGGTCCAGCTACAATATTGGTCCCGCCGGATATCTGGCATGAGCCGTTGAACATCCTCGGAGAAATTTAACTTGGTGCGGTGTTCCGATATACTAAGAGTCAGTTTGGTTCCCTCAGCCATGAATCAATGGGAGCAACACTGAGGCAGAGTCGTCAAGGGCAGCCCATTGGAGCACAAAATCTCGGGCCGGTGTATGCCGCAAGTCAGCTCCTATTCCAGGCCTCACACCATGGCCGCGCAGGGTGGGAAGCACATCACTTGCATTATTACCTAGTATACTTGAAGCGTTTCAGGGTAACCCGTGAGCGGTCACACTTTTCGGTGGGATCTGCCTTCCCTTTTATCACGAGTTTCATGCTAAACTGAAGCCTACAACTACGTACCCGACCTGCTTGCTGTCAGCAGGTGCCTGCTAGGAAAGTCGAACCTCCTGGCGTTCTTCATCCACGCCTGACTCCTGCCACAACTTAAACCTCGCTCTGCTGCAGTGCTTGGTTCGCGATGACGACCTTCAGCGTGTGATTAGTGTCAAAATTCTTGGATAGAAGACTTTGAGAAGGCCTTGAAACACGAAAATTCCGTCGCCTTCAGGGATATAGATGCGAACACTCTCGACTTTTACCTCCGCCTTGTCCGATCGAGTGAAGATCGCGCGTTTGAACTCGGAACGTGAAATTGGACGGCAAAAGAGCCTTTGGACGTGGAACAAAAATCTGTTTTTTTCCCCCCGAAATTCATGATGCTTGTTACCGCACGCATATTCCCCGTGCGAACTAAAACCATGTACTTCCTTTTTGGTGACTCCTGGTGGTCTGGTGGATTCTATCAAAGCCCTGGAAGGATGTCAGTATGAGAACGAGGATGAGCTGGGTGTTCTCGGTGCGGATGGCGAACACCTGCCGAATATGAAATTATTGTGCCTTGGGTTGGTTCACTACTTCGTGTTAAATGCTTCTGATTGACACATAGTGCAGCACGAGAACCTCGCTGTAGTCAAACGCAAGAGTGATGATAGCGCTGGTTGCCTTAACTTCGTCGAGACTGCACGACGGCGGGAGGCGGTATGCGATCTCCCGTGAACCACAACATCTCTTGGGGGAGTTCTGGCCGGTGCAGGGCGGGACCATGATCTCTGTGCTCGTCATCGGTGGCCTGCTCGCGCCTAAAGACCACAAAACAAAAGTTCCGTGGCAGATTAAGCACGCAGGGTACCTCACACGAGAAGTCGAACGAGGCGGTGTGTGCGAGCCGATTTTAAGTCGACCTGCGGAGCTACGGGCGAACCTTGGACGTCTTGTGTTTAACCTACAAACCATCTCCTGATCGTGGCTACAAAACTGAATAGGAAAGACCCTGACCATCGCCTAACGATGAGGATAGCCCAGGAGTTGATCACTTCCAGGAAGGGGGCTTTCGGTGCAGATGCAGAGATGTATTCTTCTAGTGCTGCTCAACTTCCATGAGGCCAGTGGTAATAATCCTTGCACAGGTTGCCTCCTGATTTGGCGGTGTGCCTAATTCCGCTTGTCATCGATCATCGATCATGCCGTGTATACCTATGTGCGGCGGATGTCAATGTTCGTTTGGAGCCGTCTACCCATTCATTCACATTTCAATCACTAGGGGATGTCACCTACGATTAGAGAGTGATCTCATTAGGCACTGCTGTTTGGCGTCGGAATCTCTTTCGCACAAATGCTGCTTCCCGACTACCCCTGAGCAACCGTACGCCGTGTTTGGGGTTGTTTGATAATGTGAACATGTACATATAAGTACCCCAACGGTGGTCAACTGAGAACCGTCGTGGCGCTAACACTTCACCGTCTGCCTTATACCATTGCAACATGAAGGCGTCCATATACCTCCTCTCACTGACGGCCAGTACTCTTGGGGCGTCACTGGGGACGTTTTACGAGTCTGGAGATGGCCAGAAAGTATTACCCGGACCCTTCGACGAGGTTGTGCTTAATGGACAAACTTTCGACGCCAGTCCGGCTGCCACAAGTGGCTTTAGTTTGGACTTGGCTGAGAAACGACTTGTTCAAATGGAGGGTAAGGATCCGGTATGGATCACCGAGCTCGAGAAGGTACGGAATGTTCCACCGTAGCTCGTGATGGTCGGCTGACGTAGTCGATGGTGACGGAAGATTGAAGCGAGAGCCAATGGCATTCGGTTCTTTGACATGTAAATCGGATCTGCTTGTTTGTCTCTTCGTGTCTGACGAGTTTAGAACGGATACACCCACGCTTGGACTCCTTGCCAAGGTGCAGAGATCATGTGAGTTGCGTAGTGAACAATAGACAATTGCGGTGGTGGTGAACTGGCTCTTTTTCAGGGACATACCCTACGCCGACCGCATACACACAAGTCACGAGCGTTATAAAGACCCTGACCACCGAAGGCCCTCGCGCAATGTTGGAGAAGTTCACCAGCTTTAGGACAAGACGTAGGTCCTCTTCCTATCACGTCTAGGCGGTGTCCTTTTGTCTCGTTTTTCTGACGCCAATTTAGATTACAAGAGCGAGGTTAGTCGTTGGTCAATGATGCAGTTATCACCCTTCCCAATGGAATATTGCACGTCGTACAGGAAGGCCAGCAAAGTCAAAAGTGGCTACTGTCTCAAATCCAGAGGGTAAGTGTGTTACTGATATCTTTCAGGATGCTCACCGACGTTAATTGGGATTGAAGATCACAGCTGAAACAGCGAGCCCCGAGCTACAGGAACTCATTACCATCAATGAATTTCCCCATCCTTGGGGACAGCACACCATCGTATGTTTGCTTGTACATTTTCTGCTCCTGTTTGCTGAATGACTGGTTCAGATAGCGAGGATTAACGGATCAAATTCTGCAGAGGAGGGTATTGTTGTCATTGGTGCTCACCAGGACAGGTACTGAAGATAATGGTCATTTGATGTTTCTGCTGCTAACGTTGTCAAGCACGAATATGTGGCCATTTTTAGCTGCACCAGGTAAGTCTCCATCACGTCACAGCAAGGCTACATTTCTGAGATATTTAAGGTGCTGATGACGACGGGTCGGGTACTGTCACTATTCTTGAGTCTTATCGTGCTCTTCTGGCTGCGGGCTTCACGCCAAAGCGCACTGTTGAATTTCAATGGTATTCTGCAGAGGTAAGGGATAGTCCAACTTTTGTGAGTCCATGCTGATGTTGTCTTCAGGAGGGTGGTCTTCTTGGATCACAGGCGGTTGCGAAATCATATGAAGCTGAAGGAATTCAGGTCTATGCAATGAGTCAGGTGTGCCTTCCACCCGTAGTTATCAGTTGGTTTACTAAGTACAGTGTAGTTTGACATGACTGCATGGGTTAAAGCAGGCACGCGAGAAGAGATAGGCGTGATTACTGATTATGTTGATGATATGTACGTGCTCTTTGGTTATGTTGTGAGTTTTGGCTGATCCGGCCCTGGTAGGTTGACTGCGTTCAACAAGGACCTTATCGACGCATATCTATCTGTGCCATACGTTGAGACCAAATGTGGATATGCGTGCTCGGACCAGTAAGTGTATTTCCACTGTGGAAATCGTGTTATCTGACCTTCGCAGTGCGTCGTGGAGGAAGGCTGGATACCCGGCTATCTTCACTATAGGTATATACATTCCTTTTATGCGTGTGCATCCCGTCTGACCTGGGGCTAGAATCCTCCTTCGCGCACGCAAACCATGCCAATATCCACACCTCCCATGAGTAAGTTAGAGGATAGTTGTGATGTGTCGTTACTGACTTAGTTTGAAGTCGTATTGATATTTCTCCGGAGTTCTCCTTCGATCACATGTTGGAATTCTCCAAGTTGGCAGTTGCCTTTGCAATTGAGCTTGCTGGATGGGAGACTGCCTAAGCGCTAATTGACCATAATTGTACTATGCACGTTACTTTCTGCAAATGTCATAAGTTCACTGAAACTTTACTATCAAGTTGGTTGGTTTCCCTTGCGCATCCAAGTATGCGCACTTTAAGATACTTTGAATCGGTGGACTAAGCACTACCAGCCAAGACGTTGGCCATTAAAGACTTGCTTGCATCAGACATCGTAAGTACATAGAATACTTCTCAGGCGTGGTGTTATACTTGCGAGCAAAGAGAACAGTAAAATAACATTCAAACTCTTTCGATAACGGCCCCTCGCAACCCATTAGCCAGTATTCCTCTGAGTCACAGAAACCATCCGAAAGGCTGCCAGCTCACCGCAGCAATCCACGAAGACCACTAAGGCCGGCCAAACCATTCATTCATGAATTTCGCGTGGTGGCATCTATACAGTGATACTGCACAATACATCGGATTCAGGTGCGGCGTGGTACACGAAAATCCCGACTTGTTTCGGGTCCAGTTCGCGTGTAAAGCGCAGTGAGTTCCTCTCGGTTATGGAATTGCATCTTGATCGAAAAATGATGTTATTGTATCGACACTCGCATCGTGAGTCATCAATGCATCATATTACGATCACCCACAGTACCGTCGATGTCAGCTTCGACTCCCGCCAAAACTGTCACTGGAATTTAGATCCTCCTTGTGAAAGACTCAGTAAACGGCGAGCACCGACATGTCCGCTCAAGCAAACAGCTCTGCAGTCTCCGAAGCTACTGTAGCAACCGCTAAGAACATGCCTTATGGTGAGTTCCTCCCTACTAGTAGCTCAGGACTGCCGATGGTAACGAATTATTTAAACCCATGATGTTCACATGCAGTGAGACTTGGGAATTCAGGCCTCAAGGTTTCGAAGATCATACTCGGAACGATGCAGTATGGCTCGAAGGCATGGCAGGATTGGGTACTTGACGAGGAGGAAGCTATCGAACATATCAGAGTCGCGTGGGTGTCCTGCTATCTTCTTTATTCTTGTCCTCGTCGGGGACTACTTAGCCCGATTGAGATACGACGGTGACATCTTGTGATGCATATAGGTACGAGGCGGGCATCCAGACATTCGACACAGCCAACGTCAGTAGCAATACTGCTCGCCTTCATACTCGTCTCTAAGAAGTATGATGTTCCAGGTTTACTCCAACGGCCACTGCGAAATCGTCCTCGGCAAAGCCATCAAACATCTGAACCTCCCTCGAGAGGAGATTGTCGTTATGACCAAGGTGAGAACAAACATTCTCTACGTCTTTACTCGCTCCGACGTCCCGCGCGCAGTGCTTTTTTGTGGTCGCCAAGGAGGAAGCGACGGGGCTATTACAGCCTAGGGATAATCCTGACCAAAAAGGATACGTGAATCAGCATGGGTTGAGTCGCAAGGTAAGTATCTCACTGGCATATCATCACATATTTTTACTTAAGGTGTCATGGTCGCCCATTGATTTACAGCACATATTCGACAGCGTTAAAGCCAGCTTGCGACGTCTCCAGCTTGACTATATCGACGTCTTGCAATGTACGTGCGTCTCCTGTCTTAGTCCTTTCGGGTATATTAAGCTACGGTCCGTATGTACCGACCGACAGGTCACCGGTTCGACCCCGAGACTCCTATCGAGGAAACTGTTCGTGTATTCTCGTGTTTGAATGTACCACGTCCTGAATGGTGTGTAGATGCAAGCTCTCCACGATGTAGTCAAAGCTGGATACGCTCGTTATATCGGAATGAGTTCCTGCTACGCTTACCAATGTACGCCTCCTCTCTCTCTCATCCTGGGAAGTTGTCTCATTGTCTTGATGCATCGTCCAGTCCATGCAATGCAAAGTGAGTCTGCTATGATTAAGTTCTCGAAAAGCTGCAGGGACGCCATCGAACTGCTCACCAAAAATGATGTAGACTACGCTATTACCAACAGGCTCACGCCCTTCATCTCGATGCAAAACCACTATAATATGTTGTATCGTGAAGAAGAGCGTGAAATGTTTCCTACTCTCAAGGTGCTTTCCCTTGTCCAAGTCCAAGTCATTCTGTTTTCTTTCCTTTCCACTCACTACATGCATGGATGCATGCTCCATGGCAGATGCTGGGCGTCGGAGCCATTCCCTGGTCTCCTCTCGCACGCGGCCTCTTGACGAGACCTCTCGGAGAAGAAACCACGCGCAGCCAGACCGACTTGTATGTGATGACTGACTTCTTACTCATGGAGGCCGTCTCTCACCTGTTCTTAAAACGTAGTCGAGTCCAGTTATACAAGGCATCCCCCGCTCGCGATACGATCATCAACCGGTTCGTAGATTGTCTTGTTCCATCCTTCAGTCCAACTAACGCCCACGCTTGCTCGTTCTTACGCGCATGCGACAGTGTGGAAGAACTCGCTGAAAAGAAAGGCGTCAGCATGGCACAAATCTCTATTGCTTGGATGCTCAGCAAAGATCGTGAGTCTCGTTTCCTACATTTCCGGCACGCTAACCATTACCCAGATGTGACGGCCCCGATCGTCGGCACGACTAGCCTCGACAATTTGAAAGATATCATCGGTGTGTATTATCGCTTGGTACAGCGATCGATAGTATGATCTAATCGTCACGCGTCATCCTTCTGATTCGAATCACCAGCCGCTGTGCACCTTAAGTTGACACCGGAAGAAATACAAGATTTGGAAAAAGAGTACCGACCGTCCGCTATACTTGGGCATGCGTGAATTGAAATGGATGGGAGAAATGTTCCTCCTTGGTTCGTTTCCCACGTCGAATACTGTTTACGACCAAATCCCTGTACGAAGGTCATGCCAATATTGGCTCCGAGTCGATCGGCTTTGCTGGGGGTCTCTCGTGGATCTTCTTTATCCTTTCCTTAGAATAAGCGAGCCCGCCTCTCTTGCGTACCGCAGACTCCTAATGATAGGTGAAATCGCACCGGGACTACCAGGCATGGGTTTGTAGGAAGGGACGTAGAATATGCTGCAGTGGACGTTGTCTCGGTCCTAGTGTCGGTTGATGATCTGGTTGGCTGAGCGAGTGTCTTGTGCGATGACATCGATGCCAGTTGTCCTGCAAGCCCACCCGACAGCACGCGACACAGCAGCGAGTGAGACCCGAGTGTCCGCGGGGACAGTCCTCGTCGCAGTCCCCTGTCTCGCCCAGGTCCTCCTCGGCGCCGAGAAGGGGCGGCGGTGCGACTGCTGTCTTACACCCGAGGAGGCCGACCTCCGCCTGCGACGATGCAGTGGGTGTGGGTCGTACTGGTACTGCGACGCTCAATGTACGTCCAACACATCCTCCCAGATGGTCTGACCCACCGAGTCCGAGTCAAGGCCAGCATGCCCACTGGCCTGTCCACAAGAAATACTGCTCGAACTTTCCGCGCTACACCTCCTCGCCCGCATTCGCACAGCTCCAAACACACCAGAAACTTGACGCCGTCCTCCTCACTCACCTCCTCGCTGAATTCGCTGCAACCGACACATCGAGCGAGGAGCTCGCCACGTTTGCGTCTCTCCTCCCAGGGCCCGTCTCGGGATTGTCCTGTCCTCCAACATGTCCACTCACGACCAGTCGCAAGCCCAGTCATTCTGCGACCGAGCTGTACAGGCGATGCGGGAACAACAACTTTGCCATTCACAGTCACTTCACCACAATTGCACATGGCATATTTCCCCTTGCAAGCCGTCTTTTCAACCACTCGTGTCTCCCGAACGCGTTCCCAAAGTACACGTTTGATCGACAACACCGGGTACAGATGTCGATCGTCGCCATGCGCGATATCGAAGCAGGTGAACAAGTACGCATCTATTTTAGACGATCGATCGAGGTCCATTCCACTCACTGCCTTTAGATTTGCATATCCTACGTCGACCCTGCCCTTCTGGATACTCGTCACCAAATCTTCCAGTTCACCTACGGGTTTACGTGTACCTGTCCTTCCTGCACCGCCCTCTCCATCATCAGAAGGACATCTTCGCCTCCCCCTATCTCCGAGGCAGACATCACATCCCTCAGTACACGTCTTGTTAACCACGTCTTTCCGCGCCTCTCATCCTCCGACTTGTCCATCGCCCTCCCATCTACTCTGCCCTCTCTGGCTACTCTCCCGCCCTCGCTACACGTAGCACTGCATGAATCCTTTTTAACGAACCTCACAGACAGATTCAGCTCTGCCTCACACGAGGGACCATTCGACGTCGCGTTGGAGAGCGGTCTAGCAGTGCTCGCTTTATATGTCCTCATATACCCCCCAAATTATCCTCAAATTGGTGTGTTTATCTTCTCCTGTCTTTGAAGACGCGTTCGTGAAGTGTTACATATCCATTAGGTCTCCACCTCCTCGAGCTGTCCAAAACGGCGTGGAATGCTCATGTCACATCCCCAGATCTCGGACCGTCCACGTCCATCACTGATCCGGTACATCGCGCACGTGTATGTCTCGACTTGGCACAACAGGTCTTGCGCATTGTCGGACCGGAGGGCGATCCTGGGGGTCCGGCAAAGGAACTTGAGGTGTTGGAGGGGTTGCTGAGCGGGGATACTTAGTCAGGGGCGAGTAAGTGCAAAACGTATCCCACAAAATGCAGTACCAAAAGTTGGAGAGGAAATAGTATCCTCACGTGCATTTCTCACCAACCAAGCTGTGTGCGCAGAGCGAACTTCTCTCGATATGATACTGATAAGTGGAGTGCACTCATCCATTGTCCTCTATGTCCGCACTACCTCCACTTCGCTTCGAGCGGTGCTTTCGCGAGGTGAGTTCAACCTGAGCACTGATGCCAAGCACCCCTGTATATTCGCTTCCGAGGTCCAAAAACCCGTTTTCGACGCAGCAACCAGCGCCTCGACGGACTCTGCGGCGATTGTGATTGCATGAAATGCGTAAACGGGACAGTGGTCGGGTTCTGCTGCGTGAGGACTAGTCTCTTTCTTATCCTTCCATCCTCCTGCGAGCAACGCACTGTGCCGTTCAAGTTGCATTACAAGCCTGATGGGTGGCACAACTCCTATCCTCCAGTCTCACCCCTCCCCGCTCCTTCCCTTCAGAATACGTAAACCAAGCAATATCCCCCACGGACCACCTCGGGCAGATGCACGTACACGCACATCAACGTCAACAGTCGAAAGACCAACGGGGCACGTAACACGCGGCACGGACGGGATCGTACCCATTCGCCCCCTCACCCTGCTCGTGCTTGCACTTTTCCTCTCCACCCTCTTCACCGTCGCGATCTCATTTTCGTTCTTGGGACATGACGCCGACGAACCGTATTTCAAGAAAACTTTGGACGACGTCGCGCAGACGAACCCTGGTGTAAGTGCACGTAGTATCACCTCTTCCCGCCTCACTCCATCCTCACTAACCTGGTTGCGTCGTGTCACGTGCACGTCCCCTTAGATTGTGCTTCTCGGTGAAAACGTTGATGTTGACGTCGACGAACCCTCGATCGGGATTCGGTGGTCAATCCTCGGATGCGGGGACGGTTACGTTCTCGATGGGAGTGCTGGCGTTCATGGAAGTGATCTATGTGGGTTACCGAGCTCTTATCTCGAGATATATGTCGATAGGTAGGGTCATTGGCTTGTTGGGTTGGGTGCGATTTGATGGGCTGCCTATAGTTCAATTGAACCGACTGCGATATATGACCCTTCTCATCTCCCGTTCGTGAGTCAGACAGGGCGGCGACGCGAGTACGTGCATCGGTCTCGTTAATGGTCACGTTTGTTAACTCATCCCCGGTCTCAACCTACCGTGGAATAAATGACATATCCCCCAGTATCCAAAACCTCGTCCAGTTCGACAGCGACCACACGCTCGACGTCCACCTTGATCGGCTATACCCTTTCGATAACTACATCCTCACTAGCACCTTACGCGCCGTTTCCACCTCTAACACGACAATCCCGATCCAGAAACTCGCAACTATTGATCAAGTGTCCAGTTTTGTAATTGAGAGCGTAGGATGTGGAGACTTATGAAGTCGTGTCTTCTCCTACCAATACCACCACCACCACTTCCGGTAGCACCGACGGTGTGCAAACGACTCAAATTCCAACTCGCGACATCGATCTGTACGTCTCACGACCCGCCCAAGCCCGTGCTTTCACGCTTCTCTTATTCGCACTATCCTGGTTTCTCGCCCACGCGACGCTTCTGTGCGTCTACCTCGCGCGGAAGTGTAGTACTTATCGCACCACCCGTTCAGCGAAACCAATTCTCAAGCATCTTGGGGGCAGTTTGATGGTTTTACTCGTAATCCCACAGTTGAGGAATGCGATGCCAGACGCCCCAGGGTATGATGGGGTGTTAATAGGTATGTGTCCCTCCCTCCTTACATTTTGTTTGCTAGCTCACGGTTACCGCGATCGTATATCGCTGCGGGAATAAAGACTGTATTGGGTTCTTTCCGCAGATGATTTTGTCGAGTTTATCCGTTCTTGCTCTATTATTGTTGATGATTCTCCGGGAGCTTGAAGGTATGGAAGGCGAAGACAGACGGGACGAAAGTAGTGTTGGCATTAATGTCAGTGAGCCCCCGCCTACTCCTTACCATCACCGCGCTACGCAACCAGCGAAACAAGCACCACCACCACCACCACCTTCTCCAGCGGCTTTCGGTACCGATCCAAGCTCACATCTGAAGCCATGGACGAAAACTGAGTCGGGTCCGAATTCCACTTCGACCCCTCTCAAGCGCCTTATCCTAGCGACGAAGAGGAGAAACCAGACCCGGACGTCGTCCGTCAGTCTAGAACGTGGTCATCTTCTCCGTGACGAGAGTGATACGGAGAAAGGGGATTTCGATACAGACGCGTTTCTTACAACCTCGACGACCCCCACCCCGACGTCTTCGTCGTTTCCCACCACTATCGCCTCATCGTTTGTCATCGCATCGAGGTCCCCGTCGCCGTCTGACTCAGAGGAAATTGCGCGTCCTGAGCAACAGCAGCATCAACAGCAGCAGCAGCAGGCTCGGACGCAGTCGCGGCGGACCTCTGGCACTCGTAGCGCATTCTCGGCTTTTGGAGGACGGCCTGGTAGTGTCTACAGATATGAATTGGCGAGATCGAGTAGTTACAGATCGTCGAAGAGGAATGTGTAGATTGCTTCGTGTATCAGAGTTACTTAGTATTACTACTTACTTGTGACTTTCTACTGTAATAAAGCGGATACCCATTGACTCGGAAGTTCTTGATCGTAGGCGACATTCTCTAGTAACTGAGCTACGAATAAACACATCGACATCTGAATAGGTATGTATACAACGACGTTAAACATTCGCATCGAGTATATAAAGTAAATACGACATTGATGACTGCGTAGGTATATAATCAATGTTCGACTCACTAAGGTGCACATATGTGCCTCTCCGCCGGGGCTCCCCAGCCATCCACTCCTACATTAACGCGTAAGGTCTTCGTTCTTCAGTTCATCAACCACACTGAGGAAGAAATCGCGATGGGGATAGGGTTTTGCAGGTTGAACACATGGCCTCCAAGGTTTGTCCACAGCTCCACAGGTCGGCTTGGATTGGCTTGTACGCATCCCTACGTTCAACTTGTGGTGCGATGTATCCTGTGGTACCGGCTATGCCATGGAACATTTGCCGTTCACTCTTCAAAGGGATAGACGAGCTAAAGTCGATGATGGAGAGATGGCCACCCTCGAAAGGAATGATAATAATCTCTGGTTTGAGAGATCCATATGTGCAATGAGTTGCGCGTGCATGAATGCAACCCCTTCAACGAGTTGGGGCTGGCGATGGACCAGAGATGCTAATAATGCCCGTCGAGAGATGTGAGGTAGCCACCAGCAATGGGCATGGAGATCATAGTCCCCGCTCTGTGCTGGCCAGAACTTGGCCCCCAAAAATGGTGTCGTTCATTGGGGGGTTAAATACCGCCAAGGAATTCAAGAATTTTGACCTCGTGCTGCTGTGCTGCAGTTATGTGTCAATCAGAGGCACTGAATACGAAGAAGCGGATAAACCAGCCCAAAGATGCGATAATCAATAGTGCATTAACAGGTAGACCACTGCTTGCGGATTTTGCTTACGTCTTTTTGAAAGCAACGTAGAATGCGATAGAAAGTTATAAATTTTCGCTCGTTGCAGACCACCAACCTGCGAGTTTGATCTGAAAGAGTCTCGAATAACCTGTCAAAGAGGTCTTTGCCTTTGACGTACTCCAGAGCCACTCTGAAATCGGGTTTTGCACGCACGGCTGACTGAACAGCGTTGAGGTTTTTCTTGACTACTAGATGTTGGCAAGAGAAGAATGGTGATCCACATCATATTTCCAGGGGGAACTCAGCGAGTTTTGGATCTCCTCGATCACTGCAACATCAGTTGCACCGTTTTGTGAGTACCTTCCACATCCTAAGTTCATTCGCGCATCATTCATCGTCCATTTGAGTGCTATTTCTACGGTTATTTTCGAAGTCGAAAGATCTTCGTATGATCCCGTTCCAGTGCGTCGATGGCCTTGTTGGACTCGTCTGTGTGAAAGCAAATTACGTCGGGAGTAGATTGTGTACACAAATTGAACGTACCCTCGGGAGCATGATGGCCAGACACACGTGGCCCCAGGTAATCGTTGATCCACCAAACGACAACTCGACTGGATCGGTACCTTGATGGTTCAAGGCGTTCGATGTACTTTCCTTCCTCAGTCCCCAGTACTTGGGGATTCAATCAATGACACTCGACTTTCGAAATGGGAATACCTTGAAACACATCCCGATCCCGCTACAAGTCAGTCCGATAATAAATCCTGTCCGTGCTGTGCGCTACAACGGACACGAGCAAGATTTCGTTTCTGAAATAGACCTAGAACTCCATTCTTGCATTGGTTACATGTGACAATGGTGTGAGTTTCCGATGTTATAGTGCAGAACTGAACACGCACGATGACGATGGCAGACAACGACAACCCGTTCCACACCGGGAGTGTCGTGGAAAGTGGTAGTCAACTGTTCTAACATGCGCAATGGCCCCTTGCAAAGCGACCTCTACTTTCCCAGTTCATCTTCACAATGTGCGCCCGATGGGATGAGGAGGGGGAGGTAGAGAATCTCTGCACCTACATATATCCTTGAAGGCGACCACTTTTGGGGGATTCAGGGCTTCCATAAGCTGCCCTACGTTCACTTTCTTCGAAATCTCGATCTCGAACACAACTTCTTCACCGCGAACCCAGTAGAGGTAAGGATAGTTATGTAGAAAGAAGGTGGCAAACGCGTTCACAGGACTCAATTTCGAGTTCTTTATGTTGGTGTGCGGAGTAATAAGCTGCTTCTCGCGCTTTTCTCGGTTTCAATGAACTGATTCACAGACACCAGGAGGTGGGACGAAAAGGAAGACAATCTTAGTTATGGCTAGAAAGGAAATTGATGACTCAGCCGACTAGAGTGTCTTCCCCGCAACTTCCATCATCCCCGCTCGAGTCCAGTTTGACTCGCGTCCCAGCTGCCAACTTGGTCGAGATGCCAGTCGGAATCGAGGCTTGGCTGTGGCAAGTCCCACCGATAACGCGCGCATGGCTTGCCCTTGCTGTCGCCACCAGTCTGGCAGTGGTATGTACTCCTTTGTCCTAACTTTCTGCCGATTATTTCACACATGCGGACTGAATGATTACACCTAGCAATGCCAAGTCGTGACACCTCTCCAACTCTACTTTTCATTCAAGTCTGCATTTACTAATGCCCAGGTGAGTGTAAGCATAAGCGTCGATGCGACGCTTGTCGACTCAACCTCTCACCCACATATCTACTCGTCTGCCCATGTATACGTGGCATAATGGATATGGCTTATAGCCATGGCGCATGCTCACCACATTCTTTTACTTTGGGCCGTTCTCACTGGATTTTGTGTTCCACCTGTTCTTCTTGTAATATTCTTTCCGTCCATTCTGTTCGTTGAAGATTACCTGACAATAATGCTATCACACCAGCATGCGATATAGTCGAATGCTAGAAGAATCCTCGTTCGCAAATAAGAAGGCGGACTACTTCTGGTTACTCTTTGTTTCTTCCATCATGCTTCTTGTAAGTTCATTACGCCACCGATCTTTTCCTTGTCTCTCACTTACCGACGCGACAGCTGCTCTCCCCCCTCTTCAACTTACCCTTCCTTTCCTCTTCCCTTGCCTTCGTCCCCATCTACGTATGGTCCCGTCGTCACCCTTCCATTCCCATCTCTCTCTTTGGCATTTTCACTATTTCGGCGCCTTACCTTCCCCTCGCGCTCGTCCTCTTTTCGTGGGTAATTAGCGGTACTTGGAAAGCTGCCGCTGGAGATTTAATTGGGTGTGCGGTCGGACATGTGGGCTGGTTCATAAGGGACGTGTGGGCGAGGGAGATGATGGGCGGGAATGGTGTGTTGGGGGAGGCTCCGGAAATATTGTGGGTTTTCCATTCTCTTTGTTCTACCTTGGTTGTGGCTTTCCTTCTGTCCGTGTACTAACGAGAAATCAGGAAGCGGATTATGGGCGATATCTAATGAGATCGGCCGACGTTGGGGCAGTTCTCTGTGATTTGTATCCATACCAAACACACATTTGATATTGATAATTTCCTCTATCATACTCCGTCCTCATCTTTTTCATGACGAACGTATTCCTCGTTCCTCAGCCCACTTCACATTACTGGGTCATAACTGGCGATGAGACCACCTCGCTGCGCAGCAACATTAAAATTTACCTTCGGTGACTGGCTTGGAGTTGCCCCGCTCATTACCTGGCCGACTATCGAACTCTGTAGTTAGTCGATAAGTGTGTGCGCGACTCAGTCAATATACTGTCGACCTCACCGTTGGGATCGCGCGTAGCAACACCCGCTCTGACACTTGCACCAGGTTCATGGTCTTTCTTTGAAAGTCTCTTGATGTCCTCTTTCATGAGGTCTTCATCGGGAATTTTCTGTTTCGCATCCCCTGGAATTTGTTCGACTGGCTGGTTGCCGACAAAATCTTGTTTCGTCATGATGACGAGTGGGTATTGCACCAAGCAGGCTGTGGTCCTTTTTATCTGTCTGTCTGTCGTCGATGACATCACCCGTGGACGAGGGTTGACATCATCACACCGCGGCCGGCGATCTGCGTGAGTGGGTTTCGCCAGCCCCAACTTAGCAGCATCCAAGAAAGTTCGCATGTCCGAATACTGTAACGTGCTGCGGCCTCGTGCCATGTAAAAATAAGAGCACATTCGGCGCCTCATTGTAGTGTCCTTCTCCAAGCATGCCTGACCAGTATCGTACTGAAGAGAGAACTCTCAGCGGACGAGACACGTCTAACCCCAATTGCTTGCTCGCACTCGCCAAATACCATCTGACGAGACGGCGCGACGGCGAGTACGACCATTTGACATGCCCAGGCCTTCGCCGCGACTACTAACCCTTCCTGTTACCATCGCCCAGCGACACCGCACCCAAGACCCTTTCAAAGAGGTCATGCAGTAAATCCAATGGGATGGACGACCGGGGTGGAAAGAGCTCTGTACACCGCGCTCTTTTCGTTCCCGAAATCGTCCGTTTGATCTTTGGTTTCGTCCAAGCATGGGACGAAGAGAATCCGGCGGGAGAGTGTATTGGGTTCGTCACCGCAACGGGGGGCAAAAGATCACTCGCCTACCTCGCCAGGACGTGTCGTTTCTTTCATGAACCAGCCATCGATGCCCTTTGGATGAACCTCGAAAGCATCGATCCCCTTATCAAGTTGCTCCCTCGTAGAATGTGGGGAAAGAAACGCTGTCCGCTCTTGGTTGGTATCTCCTCATCCTCTCCCACCTGGCGATCGTCTCCACTCATAACCCGGTCCAGGTGCGCCGGTTCATGCGCAAGAAACACTGGGAAATATTCCAAAAGTACGCGTCACGCGTCAAAACCCTGCGAGGTCCCAGCTATGGCTTATCAACTGCCACTCAGCATACAGTAATGGCCGCCATCGCCAGCCACCCGAAAGCGACTCGACCCTTGTTCCCTCAGCTGACAGAGATCGTCTGGCGCGAGATTAGAATGTTCCATCCGAACGGAGCCATGTGTATCTTTGCTCAAGTACTTCATGGGTCCATCAGTCACCCAAATTACCCTTAAACTTAATTGTTGGCCTTACCACATCTCCTCTGAGATGGACGTCCTCGCCGAGATGTCAAAGTTGTGTCCGAACGTTGTCTCGTTCGCTGCACAATTTCCCCCCTCTTCACATAGTGATCCGTTCGAGGAAGTGGGAGACATCGTAAGCAATTGGAAGAAGCTCCGTGCTCTTCACAGTTGTGCGCTTCCTCAATCAGTAATGGACCAGCTCATTTCTCGAAATACACTTGAGTCACTTGCTATCGAGCTCAACAATTCCATTTACCCACCTTACTCCGGTCGTTTACCCGAATCACTCCATACATTTTCGCTCGGAGGAAGCAGTGCCATACTATGCACCCGATACCTCAAAAACGTCCATGCATCTCCCACTTCACTTACCATGCGTATTGGCGCAGACGACTCCACTATTGAAGATGTCGCCGAGCTTTTCCGCATCCTTCCTGACCACTTCTCTAATACCACTGTACAAACTTTTTCATCTGAACTGACGAGCTCATACTGGATGTCCCGGAGCACGGAATCTTTCCGACTTGATCTCGCTGTCCTTCAACCTATTCTTGTGTTCACATCCCTACGTATCGTCGACCTCTCTTTCTTCAGCACCGCCGGTCTCGACGATGACGCATGTACGACGATGGCCCGATCCTGGCCTGTCCTCGAGTCCCTCGAACTCGGTACCGCTGATATACTGATGGAGCGCCCCGTGGCAACCGTACGCGGACTCATGGCGTTCTTGGTACACTGTCCCTGCCTTACCAACCTTGCCATGGTGTTCGACGGCACGTGCCGTATCCCTGATGCGAGCGATATCCCTTCGGGGGTCGTCAACACCCGCATAGAGCAGATCAACGTCGCGCATTCGCCGCTTAAGGATGTCAATGCGATGGCAACATGTTTGGGAACGCTGATGC
Organism: Pisolithus orientalis; assembly: GCF_024613125.1. Taxonomy (NCBI): domain Eukaryota; kingdom Fungi; phylum Basidiomycota; class Agaricomycetes; order Boletales; family Pisolithaceae; genus Pisolithus; species Pisolithus orientalis. The sequence goes on along the minus strand of NW_026260872.1, from coordinate 20,287 downwards.
CGTGTCTAAAGAAGGTCGACATCGTGCAGATAGGGAGGGAAGATGATGGGGAATCTGAGGGACGATGGGATGAAGTGCAGAAGATGCTGACCTGTTCGTTGAGGTCACAGGGGATTAATACCGACTGAGTAGGCTTCTCTGGAAATTTTTTCATTCTCACTGCCAGTTAGGCATGACGAATGTTTCTTTTAAGGTCGACGGAGATGGTTCGCTTTCGGGCGATATGGAAAACTAATCAATGCTATGCTCGGCGCGATGACATGTGACGTCTTGGTTGTATTACGAAGCGACATAGTAGCAGGATGTACACTTTTGTAGGGTATAGTGTGGGCAGTAGAATTGACGGTAGAAGAGGTGTTGTATTTCTGATTTACGTGGCTGAGCGAGTGAACACGACGAAGTAGCCAGTGAAAAGCATTCATGTAACTTACACCCGCTCAAACATCGCAGACAGGGGGACTGTCCAGAGGCGGTACTATCTAAATCGAAGAAACCATTCTAGCTTCGAGCCTTGTCTGATGGACAAGTCTGAAGATCTGATGCGTGGGGCTGCTTATGTAGTATGGGAAGGCAGGAGGCTACAAATGGTTAGACGAGTTTTCGGCTTGGCTCGCCATTGAATGCAGTTAGTAAGAAAAGAGAACAGCGCAAGCCCTAGAAACTTCAGTCTGAGCTAGCCTGCAACAGACTTGAACCAAGCTATCGTCGTTTCGCCGCGAGGTGAGACAAGTCTTTGAGGTAAAATCAGCGGTTGCTTACCAGAGCGTTAGATTTAATACTTCCGACCTCTGGCAGCTCCTCAGGCGACTACTCTGACGTTGTTCATGTGGAGTGACTCGGTAAAGCATGATTATCTTGGAAAATTGACACTGTCATTCCGTTGACGCGGGCCGTCTACACCGGAAGTTTTTTTATGTCTGATTTCATGACATCACTGGGGCGGGTTTTCCAGATCATAGCAGAGGATCCAGCGATCCACACACCCAGCGCCTCAACGGTAATCCAGGTGATACCTACGGTCTTCCTAATGTGTCAATTTTTGAAAGGGTCTATACGACCAACAAAAAGACCGTTGCCATCCACTTCCGTACCGTTTCCCAAGCAATCTGCCGCCTATGACGTTACTACATCTGGTTTGGCAGTTCATCTTATCAACCTGGTTCAACTAACGTAAGTACTTTTCTTATGTGTATCATAAACGAACAGAGAGCGCCGCTTCTCCTCCCACCAAGTACTATCGCACCGGAGTCATTGGACGGCTCGGTGTTTTCGCCCTTCTTTCAAAACACACTCCTTAGAAACATGTGGTCCCTGTTAACCATCTCAGTTGCTTTCATTAGACTCGCTGACGCGCATATGGCCGCTTGGCACCCTGCCATGTATTGTTTTAATGTCAGTAAATGTTCATTCCCTTGGATTTTACCTCGCTGACAATGGGTGTTTACAGGGTACGACCCCGGGTCAGGTCAACTACAATACCAACGATGCAACGTTACCCTTGTACATGCTCAGCCAGAGTGATTATTGGTTCCACGGTATCAACAAGGTGATTCTATTCAACTGATGGGGTTTCCTGCGTACACTTATGCCGCATGTAGTGCAACGAATTTCCTCCTGCAGACGGCGACTTCCTAGAACTGTATGCAAAGAATTTTCCGTATCCTCTCCCCTTGTAACAACCCCACTAGTCCCGCCGGTGCATCTTTTACTGTCGAGATCGCCGACAACAGAGGTGTCACCACCTTATCTGATGACGGGAAACACGCTACCGACTGGCCCGATGGCGGTACCCATCCCGACAACTACTCGATTACGAACCTAGGAGGTGCACCGCTGTCATCTAGTGGATGCATTGCAGAGCCTAACTGTGCGTATAGTATCCCCGTTCTTCGATGTTCCAATGCAAAGAGCAAACACCTTCAGTCCACACACAAAATCAATCTATGGCTGCCGGATCGGCATTTGCAATTTCATATACTGTCCGTATCTCATCCGTTCCATATTAAAGTCGTTCCTAACCTGACAACCTCCAGTCCAGCTTAAGCGAGGTCACAGTGGATAACCTCGTGGTGTTTTCCGTGCGGTACAAGTACGGCGTGTTTTTCATTTTCGTTGCCTGCCTCCTCGTTCCTGACGCTCGTTCCAGCACGCCATGGAAACGGGTGACCAGCTACGACGTTCCTGCCGCGATGCCCGCCTGTCCAGCGGATGGATGCATATGTGCAGTACGTTTCCACGCCTTTATCTCTACATACATTGTCACTGACAAAGCTGTCCGGAATAGTGGGTATAGGTGAGTTGATGCGCGTTTTCAGTGCCTTTAATGTCAGTTAACCTCCGGACGCCACCGCTAGATTCCCGACGGATGTGGGCAGCCTAACATCTACATGGAGGGTTTCAAATGCAAGGTCACCAACGCAACCTCAATCACACCCGTCGGTACGCCAAAACCTCCCGTCTGGTGCGAGGAGGACCAGAGCCAGTGTGTCCAGGGTCCAAAACAGATCATGATCTGGAATCAAGCAGAAGGGAACAACATTGAAGTGTCTGGAGACGACTTGAGTGGGGAACCAAAGAGCCCGGCGTATAATTCCAAGTGCGGGTTCCAGGACGGCAAGTACTGTGTTACGGGGGTTGAGTGTCTTGTCACTGACCTGTTGCGTTATTTGTTTATAGGTGCTCAAGATGATATCTTCGCTTCAGGTGGCTCATCGAGCAAACGGATGGTTCACAAACGGGGGCGAGCCTCGTTCGCGTTTTGATCCTGCTCTCGGATGTCGCGGAGATGGATGGCCAGGTGCCATCCTCATGTGTGGTCGCACTCAGGCCGTCAGATGATGTTGCTTCGTTCGGGGTGCAAGGAACCCTGCTTATTCTGATATTTTTATTGCTTTTTTCGTTTCTGCTGGAACCGGGCCGCGGTGAAACTGGATGTCGAAGGCCTTACTCCATTCGTCTTACACCCATCTCGTGCTGTCTGTTGCATGGTCAGGAGTTCAGTCTTCGTAATAGGTTCCCACCTGTCCATGCAGGGTGACGGTGATGCCGACATCCGTTACATCTGTACTCCCCTTCTTCTTCGTCGTGCCCGGTCATTGGCAACATCCCGTTATCATTATTATCGTCTCATCCTGCTTCAAATTTGCCCTACCAACCACTGCTGGTCAGTGCCCTGTTCATACCAATTTTGTTGTACAAAATATATACCCTGTGGGAATGCGAGGCTTGATCACCTCGAGCTTGTGTGTGGTTCGATGAGAGTACTAGTAGGATCAGTCTAGCCGTATGTTAAGACACCAACTCTTTTCTGCCGTAGTTTCACAGCTCCTTCCACGCAATCTTCTTTGCCGCCGCCAGTGTTCCATGAAGTTAGGGGTAAATTTGCTTAGCTAATTGTTCTTGGCTGGCAAACACGCCCCGATCGAAGACGTGTTGGTCTACTAAGAATTTCAACCCCAACTACGTCCACTCGCCATTGTTTTGTTGCTAACTTATGTATCAGAAGTGTACTCTGGTCATACAGTCATGGCCAGCACAAGCCGACGCGGCTATAACTCACCTTCGAAATTCGGGCACGAAATCTTCTGAACTTCTATGCGCGCTGGTGTTCGGTATCTTCGATCATGGGGGAGTGGAAGGACCCTCTTAGGATGGTCATTTCCGCGGTCGAACAATTGCGCGATGAGACTCGTGCACCACGCATTTTCTGGCTTCAAGGTAGGCAGCTAGTGTGCCATCACGGAAACGACTGTCATAAGGGTCAAGCCGGGTTTGCCAAGATGAGGCACGACTCTGGCGTCGTGACGCTCTTGGACGCCCATTTTGTCAGCTGCGATGATGGCCCGTAGCTTGACGTGGCGTCGCCGCCGGTCTACGTGCTGGACCCTATGGGAACCGACACAATGGGCACGTCGAACCTGCAGCTCCACTCCACCCTCCGGTCCTCTGGGAGCGTGTACGGACCCAATATCCGCCATCGGCAATAATAGAAGGAACGACGAGGAAGCCCCTCCGTCATCTCTACTTGAACAACCCTCACCCCCATCGTGATATCAGAACTCCGACCTTCACTTAAATGGACCAAATTTCTGGGAAATCATCCCCGTCGCGCAGTCACGGTGATGAAATGATGGTTAGGGACGATGCATTTCATGCAACACTTCCAACCTTCCGGTTGCATGCAAGGGTCTCAAAGAGCACCCAAATGCCTCGCCCCGCATGGTTATGTCTGATCGAGATGGAGAGAGGGTGTATTTTTGGGATTGATTGCGTTTGCCGCCGGAAGATTCCGCGTTTAGCGGTTGCGATGGTAGTTTGTGGTTGGCAGGTGACGACAAAATGGTGTATCGCGGGTTCGAGCAGTTCGAGCCTATCCGTAGAACAGGGTTCAAAACGCTAGAAGATTCAACGAAGATGAACCACCAACGCCGGTCCACCGCTATCGGGCCCTGTCTGACCAGCGAAGAACGGGGTCGAATTCCCGCAAGTGTCTTCTGTAAGACTTGCACTCGCTATCGCGCGCGCCTCCTGCTATTAACGACTTCGTCCCTGATGACGATTTGTAAAAACAAACATGAAACAAGTGCTTCCGCACGGTGAACGGAATTAGAAACCCCCGCTCAACTCGATTTAGATGCTGGGCGTTTATCATGGGTGGCTTTTGTTGATCTCGCTGTAGAGGGCCACATGCCAATCAACCCGTATCGATGCAACGTCAAATTTTCCGTCTCGGCGTATCGAATTGGATAGATGTTCCTGGCTTCATTGACAGTGACCGCCTCGATGGGGTGGATTGTTTATCTGGGTCCCCGCCGTGCTTATAAGAAGGAAGATCATGATGGTCGTCACAGGTCCAGTTCAAGTCGCTCCCTTCACCTTCCTTTCGTCCTCGCTCTGCAACAGTTCTTGTTCGCTCTTTTCGGTTTTTGAGTAGTGGGTCCTTATCGCGACTGCTACGCTGCGATGTTGCCTTTATTGCTGTCTATCTTCACCCTCTCTGGATTCGCCGCTGCCCACTTGGCGGCGTTCCACGAGGCAATGTACTGCTTCAACGTGCGTGCTTCGTGTTCAGGCCGGATGGTCCGCAGGGGCTGATATTGTGGTCAGGGCACTACGGCGGGTCAGGTCAACTACAACACCAACGACGCTGTCAATCCTCTGTGGGACCTGGCGCAGAGCGATTATTGGTTCCATCACGTCAATAATGTGCGTTTCACAATTATCTTCGATGGTGACTTAAACTCCTGCTAATGGTATGGCAGTGCGATCAGTTTCCCCCGGCACCGGGTGACGTCCTTGAACTGTACGTATTCACATGTGTCACGCTTAGTTTTGTCTACGTTTTCTCAAACGACGCTACGACATATAGTCCCGCTGGCGGGTCTTTCACAGTCGAGATCGCGGGAAACAGGGGCGTTACTAGTTATTCCTTCAACGGCGAGTACGCCACCGAGTGGACGGATGGGCAGAACCATACTGGGTCTACCGATGTGCTCACACAGGCTACATACTCGTCGGAAGGATGTGTTGTGGATCCTAATAGTAAGTTCTCGCTTTGCTGCTTTCTTTCATCGAGATTGAATCCCGACTGCTCGTTAATTTTGGAAACAAGTTCATACGCAAAACGAGACAATGGCTTCCGGGACGGCATTTGCGATTTCATATAATGTTAGTACCTCTCCGCCCTACCTTTGGTAAATGCCGGTCACAGTTGCTGACTATGTTTAATTAATTCATGTTGAAAACAACAGTCTGAACTGAGTCAGGTCACGCTGGACAACCTCGTGGTATTTTCAGTGCTGTACAAGTGCAGACGATTCTGTTCTCAAGTTATTGTTCCATACTGATAAGTTGATATGGTTACAGTACACCGTGGAAACGTGTAACAACCTATGATGTTCCTGCTGCGATGCCCGCTTGTCCATCCGGTGGCTGTATATGCGCAGTAAGTCCCGCTCGCCATATGGTTGTCCACGGAAGTACTAACCGAGGTCTCCATTGCAGTGGGTCTGGGTGAGCGCTGCCGCCGATCCGTTGTTCCGACTTCCTTATAATGGCTGATCTTTTCAGATCCCTAACGGATGTGGCGAGCCCAATATCTACATGGAAGGTTTCAAGTGCACGGTCACGAACGCCATGTCAACGACACCAGTCGGTACGCCGAAAGCGCCGGTATGGTGTGAAAGCGACCAGAGCGAATGTGTCCAGGGCCCGAAGCAGATCATGATCTGGAATCAACTGGAAGGCAACAACATCGAAGTGAGCGGAAATGATCTCAGTGGAATGCCGAAGAGTCCTGCCTACAATGCCAAATGCGGGTTCCAAAACGGTGAGTCTGGGAATGAATGTTAATTTTCTAAAATGCTGACGTCCCTCATTGCTGTGGCTCCGTGGTCTTGTGGGTATGTAGGTGCCCAGAACGATATATTCGCCACGAGTACGTCTAGTAAACGCATGGTGGCAAGGCACAAGCGCCCCGCGACCGCTCTCTGAGCTTGCGTTCGCGGCGAGGGTGACCAGGTGTCATCAGCGCCTTTTCTCCTACTCCTGCTTGCCAGTTTTCTCGTTCGCGTTAGATAGCTTCTTTGCGTTCGCTGTTTCGGCTTTATTCAATCCCCTCAAAAGTTCCTTTTATACCCTCGTTCATTCCAAGAAAGTACGTGCTCCTTCCTTTCCGTTGAGCGGCATTCGCGTGTCGAATATGCACTGGAGATGACTGCGGTGCTGGGCCATCTGAATTCTTCGCTATACCCAGGGAATAACTAAATAGAGGTTGAAGAAGTATGCTTTTTTTTATCGTTGCGTTGCCTGTATTCATATTGCTACTTTTGACCTGGTTTAACCGTCGTGTACACTTGGATTTCTTATCAAGCTGAATTAGGGGCACTTGTTTGACAGAGCTACGGATTTACTTCCGCTGTGGGACAGATCAGACAGATCAGAGGATGCCTTTGCTTACCCAAACTCAAGTAAACTCTAGCGCTGGAAAACTCGCTGCTTTTCACCATCCTCTCATCTGTAAGTTGGTTTTCCGCTTTTCAATTCCGTCCCTGGAACCCAGTTTGGAGCCATAAAGGATAGAGATGGATACTAACTCTCATCTGCTCTGTGCCCATGAGCTTGATGCCATCGCGTAGGAATAACTACACCGCTACCGAGGTATTCGATTTTGATGGCGTGTGCAGTACCCGCCCCGAAGAGCTCGACAACACGCCCAGTTTCCGTGATGCCCACTTGTTTGTGTGAATCAAAGAATAAAAGAAAACGGGAGAATGGCAAGAAGGGACACTTTGAAAATAGGTCCAGCAGCATACATGGATATAGCTTTACAATGTTATATAATGCCATTACAATGGTGAACCCAAGTATGGCCAATGGAAAATCAAGGAATATCAAGGTATAAGGCTAGTAGTGATGAGCACGGGGAGTACAATAAGCTTGCACCGCGGAGCAGACAATGGGTGCACTATGAAGTTTCCCACGATTGACACGTGGGCCATTACCTAATATATCTACCAAGCCCATTGTTACGTAATCACATACCCCTGGCGACCAGCGTCCATAATTGAATTTGCAATGGCCGACGATAAAAACAATCGAGACCGGCGAAGATGCAAGGCTTTTCGCTCTCTCTCTCTCTTTCTTTCTCTCGCGACGCTCTCTTCGACGACCCCGCTCTTTACTACCTACTGACCTACTATGTGGACCATAGCATGGCTTGTAACAGCCCTGGCTGGACTCACCAGCGCACACCTGGCAGCATGGCACCCGTCAATGTACTGCTTGAACGTGCGTCCTCAAATTCATTTATCCCCTGTGGAACACAGTGACAGACGAGGAAAATTAGGGTACAACGCCAGGACAGGTCAACTACAACACAGACGACGCGGTGTTACCTTTGTGGATGCTCAGCAAGTCAGATTATTGGTTCCACCACAGCAACGGGGTACGTGCCAGCGTGGAACAGCGCATATATTCGCAGCCTAACATCGTTTTGCAGTGTGACCAGTTCCCACCCGCCGAAGGCGATGTCCTAGAACTGTACGTACCTCCAGACCAAACTGAACTTTCCCCCTTTTAATGCATGGCGCACAGACCCGCAGGCGGGTCATTCACGATCGAAATCGCAGATAATAGAGGTGTTACTTCTTTATCTTATAATGGAACCCACGCAACGGAATGGCCAGATGGCCTGAATCACACTGGGTCCACCGATGTTCTCCTTGATGCCACCATTTCGGACGGCTGTATCACCTCTCCAAACAGTGAGCCTTAGGACCTCCATTATCTCTTTGAAAACCTCATCATAGTTTGTTAGTACATACTCAAAACGAGACAATGGCTGCCGGAACAGCATTTGCTATCGCATACAAGGTGTGCATCTCATCGTTCGTTTCAAGGCACGACATGTTCCTTATCGCGAGATTACTTAGTCCGAGCTCAGCGACGTTACGTTGGAAGATTTGGTGGTCTTCACGGTTCGGTACAAGTGCGGCATTTTTCCTGGTCCGTCCGTATGGTTTCCTGACGACGCTTGTCCCTGTAGCACGCCATGGAGACGACTGACGACGTATGATGTTCCCGCCGCGATGCCGGCTTGCCCCAGTGGAGGATGTATATGCGCAGTAAGTCTCTTATTTGTTTTTCCGCCAGCATACCCGCTTACAAACTCATGACAGTGGGTCTGGGTAAGTCAACTCGGTCAAGAATCCACTCCACGCAACCACTTGACAACTCCATAGATTCCAAACGGATGTGGCGAGCCCAATATTTACATGGAAGGCTTCAAATGTATGGTGACCAATGCCACCTCCACCACTCCCCTCGGAACACCATCCCCACCGGTATGGTGTGAAGAGGATCAGAGTCAATGCGTGCAGGGACCAAAACAAATCATGATCTGGAACCAGCTCGAGGATAACAACATTGAAGTGAGCGGTTTTGATTTAAGCGGGATGGCCAAGAGTCCAGCATATAATTCCAAGTGCGGCTTCAAAGACGGTAAGTGCGCGTTTTTCCCGATTGATCAGGATGAGGCCTTATGTGATGTGTGATGCAGGTGCGCAGGATGATATATTCGCGACGAATACGTCTTCGACGCCAAGCACGTCGTCATCTCCGACTACAACACAGACTACGCAAACCACCCCTACTACCTCCTCCATGTCGACCGCATCCTACACGTCTGCTACGCCAAGTACATCTCCCCCTACCACTACCCCCGGTCCATCCTACTCGGCTCCGTCCAACTCAACTCAGCCTTCCGCGCCTATACCGTCCTGTTCCGTTTCCCCTTCCACACCCTCACCGTCCACTCTCTTTCCACCTTCCACACCTTCACCGTCTTCTCCTTCTCCACCGTCTGCGCCTTCGCCTTCCTCTTCACCCCCATCCAACCCCATTCCAACCTCACTCCCACCTCCTTCATCAGCTAGTAACTCTTCTTCCGGCGCACCCTCAAACTCCCGCATCCCCGCGTCCATGCATTCCGCCATCCCTTATGCCACACCTCCTTCCAACACTGCTATCGTAGCCAGTACCCCCTCGCCTTCGACAGGGAGCCCTACTTGTAAGCGGAAGCGGATGGCGCACAAGAAAAGACGGTCCATTTTACATTAAACCGTGGTGCAGATTGCCTCACGAATGATGAATCGATGATCCGGTGTCGTCGGTTTTCCGTCACGGGACGTCGTACGTCCCATCTGGCATACGAACTAGTGTTGCTTCGTTATTCGTTGTTTATGATTTTTTCATGATTCTCTTGCATGCTTGAATGCTGCGCCGGGTCACGGGTGACAATAGGTTTTCGTTTATCTTGGTAGATAGGAAGAAAATCGAGGGAACACTGGTCGTCTAAGCGACCGTCTGTGGTTGCCGACATCTTTTTATACCAACCCCTGTTGTATTTTATTCCATATACCTCAAGTCACTATCGTTGCTTCTGTTTGTCAGCCTAGTGATCTTTGGGTTTCGATTCGCGTCGTCAGACCGCTCCGCTTCCCCACCTGTAGAAAAAACAAACCAGCGAGTCAGATAAGGATGAATGGAACCCGACCTAACCTGACGCGACGGAGGACGCCTTTGTGTTGGTCGAGTCGCCCGACATCTACTGGGTTGTACTGAGCCAGCTTTTCTGATAGAATCCAAATCCTCGCGGTCAACATCAAGATTCGTGTGTGTGGGTTGGCGTGGGCACGCGGAACATCGTATGGCTCTACGTGGTGAAGTTAAAATGCCCTACATATGGCTATGACCAGTTCATGACCTGGCTTATGTATTTTGTCTTAAACAGATACTATTCCTATGTCCCCCCGTGATGCTGAGCGTCAGTACTGCGCTAGCCATACACGAATGGCAGGTGAGGCTGCGTTCTCCCGGACATGATAATGAACTGCAGTCGATCCCTGCTCCCAATCTCTGTGCACAGTACATAAGAGGGTGGCTCCCGAGAGAATACTGCGCAAATCTCCGCTATGCGTCTCATACTCTCTTCCGAAGGTGTGCGAAACACGATTATGACCAACGAGAATGGTCAAGTTCTGTACAAAACCTCTGCACCTTTCCACTTCGGAGCTCGCACGACCACGCTCTACAAAGTCATCCCAAATGCCGGTCCAGATGATATGCGGGACCATTTGGAGGTCATAAGGGAGATTGAATGGCATTTGACGGGTTCATCTGTAATGCGACTCCATGGGCAGGAAATGATGACAGATACATTCATCCCTCGGCATGGAATCAGAGGAAGGTGATAGACACATTGTTTTCCGGTGTACATTGATATAGGACTCATGTTGTTCAATCTAACCTCACACAGGAGGCGCATGTTCACGGGACCGGATGGTCTTCCCTACAGGTGGGAAATGAACCTCAGGATCGTCAGAGTATGTACTTGGCTTAACGTTATCTTCCCCACACCCCTCAGCTTTGATAAGGTGGGTACTTGCACGGTTACCACGCGATAATGCAAATAGGGAAGAACTCGCACGGTCACACAGGTGAAGCCTCGGTATTATTTTGGGTCCAAAAGGGACCCTTTCCTCGATGTTGATCCCAGTCTTGTGCATATGCTCCACACGGTCGTACTCACTTTTGTCTATGTAGAAAAATTGCGGATGGACGATCAGGGACAAGCGCAACTGGGTCACGGTGGTAGTGGTGGTGGTAGTGATCCATGAAACGCCTGTCTGTATGTCGCGGAGCTGACTGGTGGTCGTCGCTTGTCTCCGCCAGGCTTTTTACCGAGAACATATCATGCATGATAGTCATCCATTCATTGAATCCACATGCGTCAGACCTCGTGGGTGACAACCTCCTTTCGACACTGCTATCGTAGTTAGTACCCCACTGCCCTCGACAGAAAGCCCTACCTGTGAGCAGAAGCGGATGGCGCACAAGAAAGATGGTCCATTCCACGTTGGCGACATCGGTCCTCAGTGACGGGACGTCGGATGTCCCGTCCACATGAATTAGTGTCGCGTTGTTATTCGTTTATACTTTTCTCACTATCTGCCTGTATGCTTGACGGCTGTCCATCGTTGGTGTTATCTTTATATGATACTCGTTTAGACCAACCCCTGTTGTATGTTATACCGCAAGCCACTATTGCTTCCCATCCGCTGTGTCATGTCGTTTGAGGCATTTTATAAACATGATCACGGAAGTTATCTTCGAGCTTCCAAGGCTGTCATATCAATGTCGTTCCACCGCCACGTGTCAGTGGTGCGTAGGTGTCGCTAGCCCTTCCTTGCAGCTACCGTCACCGTGGAACATATGTATGACCTTCGAGTTCGATGGCCAGCCCATACCTACTTACGACGCTATGCACCTCGTCGCCTTGACATACTATCTCGCGGTCGTCTATGCAGGTGACGCGTCATGCATCACGCCATCTGCACCCACCAGTAATTGCCATCGTTGCGTGTGTTGACCATCGCTCTGTGGATGGAACTATGCAATCGTGAAAGCACAGCAATTGACAGGGCAGAATATTTACTCCGAGGGTAATCATAGAACTGACCTAAACAGTGGCTGTCGTAGGGAACTGTCGAAGTCGCCGGAGCATCTACATCGCCGCTCGGTGATAAAATTTTTACTCACGAGGCAACGGCTTGGGGGATTTGCACCATCATGCCGCTGAACTTCTTCTCCCACTAGCAGAGAAGAAAAAAAAAGCAAGTCAAAGGACGCTGTCAAGATTTGAATTATGCTTTCGAACCAGTGTTGTGGGACGTTATGTATGTACCTGTTGTTTTCAACTGGATGGTCGCATGTTGGCGTTAGCTGATCATGATGCATGACATCTGACAATCAACTGGCTATGACCTTCGCAACCATACTTATATATCTTACTTGGAGCAGATGCTATTACGGAGCGCAAGTGCCTTGGGGCCGCGCTTACCGAGGTTGCGTTCTTCCAGACACGAAAACGAACTCCAGTCGATCTCTTCACTTTGCTTCCAATCTCTATGTACTGTACTACATAAGGATGTCACCCCCCGAGAGAATACCACGCAACCCTCCAGCGCCATGTGTCTCATTCTCTCTTCCGAGGGCGTGTGAAACACGATTATGACCAACGAGAATGGTCAAGTCCTGTACAAAACCTCTACACCTTTCTGCTTCGGAACCCGTATGACCACGCTCTACAAAGTTGTCCCAAATTCCGATCCAGATGATATGTGGGACCATTTGGAGGTCATAGGGGAGATCGAATGGCGTTTTTCAGGTCCATCCGTAATGCGACTCCATGGGCAGGAAATGATGACAGATACATTCATCCCTCGGCATGGAATCAGAGGAAGGTGATCCACTTATTGTTTCTCATATGAAATATCCATAGGACTCATGTTACTCAAACCTCACAGAAAGTGCATGTTCATGGGACCAGATGATCTCCCCTACAGATGGGACATGGGTTTCAGGATCGTCAGAGTGTGTACTTGGCTTAATGTCTTGCCCATCTTCCGGCTTTGAACAGGTTTTGGTATACAGTTATCATGCAATGATACTACTTGCCAAGAACTTGCGTGGTCACACAGACAAGGCCTCAGTATCATTGGGCCCAAGAGGGGACCTTCCCTTGATGTTGATCCCAGTCTCATGCATATGCTTGACATGGTCATACTCACTTTTATCTTTGTATAAAAATTGTGGAAGGATGACCAGTGCTCCAAAAAGTAAAATAACTAAATATCAGCATCACAGATACTGAAGTCATGGATACATCTTCTCAGTGTCACTGCAAATTGTGTATGCGAATTTCAATGTCAGTGGATGAAAATAGTGCTATAGCATTACATAGCATGTGAGGGAATTAACATAATTACAAAGTGCAGTGACGATAATTTAATATAATTATGAGCCCCAGCCTCTCACACACCTTGGACATGACCCTATGCCTCTTCTGATCTTATATTCCTTTAGGCCCTCAATAGAGAGCTTGTTCCCTTGCAGCTGGATGTATGTGACCCATGCTCTGGTAAGTGAGGAGTGTCTGTACTGGATGGAGTGAATGGACACCACTTGTTATGCTCTGATGTGGTGACTTTGTCAAATGGACTAGGCATGGTTGGATGGAGGGACACATTAGTGGGCTGAACTTGTCATAACCCCCTGTGGCTTGTCTACTAACCCTGACTTTGATAAGTTCCCTCTGTTAGGAGTATACACCTGATGTGAGAGGAATGAGAGAAAAGAGTATATTTGAGGTGAGTTGCAAGGTAGTGAAAAACTGAGGGTACAGAGTACATATCATACTCTGAGTCATAAACCTCCTGGTGGAGGGTGTACAATAATTCTGTAAACAGAAAGTCACTGCAGAGGTAAATGATGAAAATAGAAATGAGTCACTGTGACTCAGCAGCAGGGTGAATGAGGCCCAAACAGGCTGGTGCAATTATGTGCAGTGAGGGGGCAGAGTTATGATGAGGATGAAATGTATCAAATATACTATACAGCAGTAAAATGATAAACAAAACAAGGGAAATGTACAAGTAAACAATCAAAGCACAGTGATGACACTACTTAGGTGGCCCTAGACCACTAGACTCCTCCAGGGTGGTGTGAGATCCAGACCACTGTGAGTCAAAGTGTGTTTCAGTGGTGTAAACCAACCAAAGCCAAAACAAAAGACAATGAAAGTGAGTGTTGGTGTGCCTACATCAGCAAATCATGAGTTTACTTATCCTTACTTGACAGCTACTTAACACTTGCCTATCATACCAACTGCCAAGCAGCTGTCTGCTTGGATAAGTAGATCCTTCTGCTGGATGCTTACTAAGCACTGCTTATTTTTTACTTAACATGTGCTTAGCTTATTAGTTTCTTACTTGAAATAATGTTGGTTCTGTTCTGTCAAGCAGATAAGTAGCAACAAAGTGCAATTAATATCTGCTAAGCACATGCTAATTAGCAGTGAAGTAAATTATGTGGCAGTAAGATCAAGGGATTGAAAAACATAGACAGACTAATGATAGCAAGTGGGAAGATGTATTAGAGATCCTGTTGTGGACTCAGTGGATCATATAAGCAGTAGGGAATGAAAACCTACAGATAAGTGCATACTTGTTGTCAGATCCTGCATCACTCGACAGCTTGGGGTTGAGTTCTTGCCCTATCACAAGCAAAGCAAGGGCGAGCTCTACAATGACTTGAAGCTGAGCAATAAATCTTCTCTTGGCAGCCCCCATAAACTTCCTCATTGGGGCTCCCCAATTCTGGTCTGAAAACATGCATGCAGTCTTGCTATCCTTGCCCAAAGCCATGTTGTATTTGATGGGGGTCCACACAAACCTCATTGCCACTTTGGCAATACCATCTTTGACATTGACAGGGGACTTGAGCTTGATGTCACCAGATCTAATGAGGTTCAAGCCATGTGAGAGGTAAAAAACTAATCAACACTGTAGCTATGAAAATGACTTGATAAATGTTACTGAAGCAGCACAAAGTCCAAGAGCACCAACAATACCATGCTTTGCCAAAGATGAAGTGTCAAGAGTGGGGACTTGAACATATCCTTTGGTTGCAATCAAATGGCTGCTCAGCAGCAGCTGTTGCACAAAAATAGAGTGGAAGGCCTTCTCAGGAACAGTCATGTCAAGGTCTTCATATAAGAATGTGAAATGATTGAGTAATAGTTTTGCAGTGTTGGCAGTGTAAGTAACTGTTTTCTGATGGCCAAGGACTCTGACTCCAGAAGAGGTAGGTTCTGCTCAAGTCAGGTCAACCCTGAAGGGGCTTTGGTCTGGATACAGGATAAGTGCTTTAGATGAACAAAAGGGAACTCACCCAAGAGGAAATTTTCTAGACTGTAAAGAAGAACTTGATGAAAAGGAGCTGAAGTGGTGATTTTTCCTCTCCAAAGCAAGACACAGAGAAGACAGTGATCCTTGTACAGTATTCTTGTCTGTGCTGTACCATAGTCTCTAAGTGATGTGGCACACACTGTGACCACCCACATGCTTAGTCAGCTCTCAACTTTTTGACACTAAGTTCTCTCAGCCACAACCCCTAAGTCTGAACCCCCTTTGACCCTTCACCTACACTTTCCACCCTCAAACCTTTCCTTTGACACACTAGAGGCATGACTTCTCATAGGGAAAGGTCTGTGTTCCCTACATCTGAGGGGGGGTTTGGATGCCAACTGTCCTTGGTTGTCCCCTCTCCCTGTGTAGATGTCCTTGGCTTCATACCCATCCTCACTAACCCCTTCTCCATGCCCCACACCCTCTGACTCTCCTTGCCTTCCCTTCACTTGCTTTGTTCTGTATCACCTTCTACCCCACACTCAACCCCCTCTTCCTCCAACAGTGTCTCCCTTTGATCTTGAGTCCACACTGCACTCCTTGAGCCCTTCCCTTACTCTCACCAACATCCCCAGACTCCTTGTAGCCAACTCTCCTGTACCCCCTCCCTCACCTTGCACCCTTGATTTTCCACACCTCCAAAGCCAACCTGTTTCCTGAGTGACGATCAGAGTGCTTCAAACACACAAACAAGTGAGTGATAAATTGAGTGTGGAGCAAGGTAGGGACAGCTTGTCAAAACACAGCCAGTGGTAGAACTGTGACAGGGCATTCACACAGCACAGCAGCTGGGGGGTAGTGACCCTCTGTATATACGACCTGGCTTGAAGATTATTATATACCTGTAAAACCCTCTATCAGCAATGTATTCACAATCCTACAAGAGTGCATTGTGTGCTCTCGACTCTGTTTCATCCTTAAGACAACTTAGCAGAAATGAAACCAAGAAAAACAAAAACTTGAACCCCAGGAGACTTCTTCTGCTTGACACCACATTCTTTTTATGGTACACCAGCCCCTCTCTCAACTCCTGGACTTGTGCATCACATGCAGGAATGAATTTTGTCTGGTGGTCAACATGAGGAGCACAGTCTCATGCCTTTTAGCTTGGTCCTATGGTGCATAATGATACCAGTGGCCTTTGACTTGTGTTTCTAGTATCCCCATCTCTTCATATGTACCTGTAGACTCTACTGATGATGCATTTTTCTATTTACCTCTGAGAGCTTTCTGTTTCTGCTCTCTGCCTTTTCTGATGATGAAAACAAAGCATTTTGATGTAGTATATGTTTGAACCACAATAAAATACTTCACCTTGAACTAGAAGCTTCTTGAGTCTACTTCAAAGATAGGTCTTTGACACTGATGGCACATAGTGTAGTCACATTTAGTCACAACACATGGGCAGCCTGTGCGCCAAAACACCAACACTCATATAGACCCTGAGACAGGCCCACCTAAATAGATTAGCCAGTACACATGGACAGGCCTGAGGGACTAAAGTGAGAGCAACATATGTACTGGCCTGTAAGTGCATTACCACAACATATGGGAGGGCCTGCAGTGGGTAAAGATGTTGAAACATTTAGACAGGCCCATGACCAATTAAGTATACTGAATTGCTGTAAGACATGGATGGGCCCATCCTGGTAGGTTACCCCCCTGTTGCAACATCAAGGCAGGCCTGCCTATCATAACATGGACAGGGTCACAACATAAGGATGGGCCTGTCTATGATTAGAATACAAAGTTGGCAACATATGGATGGGCCTGGGAGTAATATCATTTATGGTGTCACAACATCTAGACAGGCCCATTCATAATAAGCCATACCCCTGTTGCAACATAAAGATGGGCCTGTCAGTAATGTCATTTCATAATGTCACAACATAAAGACGGGCCTGTCAGTAATGTCATTTCATAATGTCACAACATACAGATGGGCCTGTTGACAGTAAGATGTACTGCTGTTGAAACATAAAGATGGGCCTGTCACTAGTATCATTTAATAGAGTCACAACATAAGGTTGGGCCCATCAGTAGTATTATGCAACATATGGATGGGCCTGCCCACAGTAAGATGTACCTCTGACAAGACATAAAGATGGGCCTGTCAGTAATCTCATGTATAGCATCACAACATATGGATGGGCCCTTCAGTAGTATTATTTATATTGTCACAACATATGGGTGGGCCTGGCCCCAGTAAGATGTACCCTGTTGAAACATAAAGATGGGCCCATCAGTAATGCTGTTTAATAGCATCACAACATAAGGATGGGCCCTTCAGTAGTATTGTTTATATTGTCGCAACATATGGATGGGCCCATCAGTAATATCATCTAATAGCATCACAACATAAGGACAAGCCCTTCAGTAGTGTCATGTATATCATCACAACAAATGGATGGGCCCATCTAGCAAGATGCACCCCTGTCACAACAGAAGGACAAGTTTGTGTATGGTATTCTTAGGCAGCAGAAAGGGAGATCCAAGCTATCTACATAAGGATGGTCTGTGTAAGGCATTCTCAGGCAGCAGAAAGGGAGATCAAAGGGATCTACATAAGGACAGGCCCATCCATGGTATTCTCAGGCACCAGATAAGGGAAAACAAAAACCAGTGTTACAACATAAGGCAGGCCGATCCATCCATCGCAGGATTACAAACCATTGGCACTGCATAAGACAGGCCAATCTGTCATATCATAGATAGCTCACCACAAATGGATGGGCCTATCCATAATTGGGTTATCCCCCTGTCACAATATAAGATGGGCCCAGGAAGACAAGAAATGAAGAAAGTGGAACCTCTTGCACTATTGAGTATCTGAATTTCCCACTATAAATTGTGTTTCATGTTGGACAATTTGCCTATTTAGTTGGAATCTCAGGTGCTGGTCTATGTAGCTGTGAGCCAGGCTCTGCCATTGGAGCAGATGGGAAACATGCAAAACAAACAGCAATGCTATTCCAGAACAATGCATCATATCTTTATCTGAGCTTCTGCTTCATATATGCATTCAGGATTATTGACTTGTACCAGTATTGCCATCATGCCATGGGAATCATTCATAGGTGGGATAAAAAATGTGACATCTGCATATCTTGTTGTCCATCTTTAACCTCTGACTCTTCCACTCTCCAATCACCATCACCACTCTCACTGTCAAACTACTCCATCATCTCATCATCAGAAACATGTCATCATTGTCATCTTGCAAGCTCTTCAAGAAATTGCCTGAGCTTGATGCTGCAGCCAACTGCATCCTTCAAATTTACTTCAAGGATATCATGGAAAGCAGCAAGCTGGGAAAGGTGGACAAGATTATGAAGTGGAGAGGTGCCATCAAGGTGATAAATGATGAACTAGTGCATCATAGCATCATCACATTTTTTTCACTAACTGATGTATTCAGGATGCTGTACATGACCTCATTGCTAGGACAGATGAGATTCCAATGACCCTCATTGGCATTGACACATTCTTAAAGTGGCATGAAGACCTTGGCTTGATTAAGCACCTGTGGCCTGAGTGGAAGACTGCCCTATCCCCTTCCAAAACTGATGTTGCCAACCACAAGTGGCTCAACATTGTTGAGTGTTGATACGACTACCACTGGTTGGGCCTCCCTATGCCCTGCATTGTGCCAACACCAACACCACCTGCTCAAGAGACTGAAATGCCTATGAGTGACAAAGGAAAATGGAAAGCAACCAAGGCAGAGGTGGAGCAAATGATAGTGGATAGCTTGCACAGGATGGAGGTGGATGATGAGGGTGAAGATGGGGTGCCAGAGAAGGAGGACAACAAGGAAGAACCAGAATGAGGCAGGCAGAAGCACAAAGCTGCTGTGAAAATGATGTCCCATTGATCCAGACATTGATCCCACTCTAGGAAGGCAACAGTGGAAACTGACAATGATGAAGACATTCCCACTCAAGGCCAATTGAAACACAAGCCTTGTCCACCATTGGACAGACTATATGGTCGCACTGCCATAGCTGCCAGAAGGATGCCTTCCCCCAACCCCCATTCCTGCAGCTCATGCCACAGATGCAAGGTCTGATGCTACAAGAACCCCAGGAAGTCCTGCTTCCCATGCAATGGTTGCAAAATTCAATGTAGCCATGCCAAAGGCAGGATTTCCACTCCAACTCGACAGAATCCATCATGAGCCAGGGGAAAAAAGCAAGCTCGAAGTCTGTCCCCGACGATGGAGGCCCAAGAATCCCAAAGTCCAAAGGAATGTCCCCCAAAGCAACACATTTCAATGGCTTCCAAAGCCATCAATGCTGGGGTTGGGCCCTCCAACCAGGGAGAGACAATCCCTGAGGGATCTTCACTCAGTATGTTCACAATTTCATGTATTTATGCTGACTCAAATTTTATTTAGAGATTCATATTCCTGCATTCAAATGCAGGGATTCCCACCCAATCCCAGCTGCTGTATGAGCAGATTCGATCATTGAGGCTGGCCCATCCATTGCGCAGGAGGTAGAGGGATCTATGGCAGCAGGTATGTTTAATCAATCTACATTTACACTAATTATCACAGTTAACCCTTGTATTCAAAGCAGACACCTGCCCATTGACAACAGCAGCACCTGTCCAACTCGCAACTGCTGCAACTCCCAGTGCGCTGTCACCTGTCTGTGCCCCAATCGCCAAGGTGTTGCAAATGTCCAACACAATCAAAGAGTGAATTGAAGATTTGGAACGTTGACTCTGCAATGCTGAGGCCCACTGCCAATACTACGAGGATTGAATGTATGATTTCCAAATACAACAGGACGAAACCATGCAGACACTGGACAGGATGGCTCACAAGCTAGAGGCTCTGTGTATTCAGGTATATGGATGAGCATTGGGTGACAATCTCATCGATCTCTTAGGGCCTCTGGCAGATGAGACAAGGGCAGATAGGACAGCAGGGTGAATGAGGCCATCTATCATTTTACTCCTCCATGGCACATACA